>NC_050578.1:93875617-94178117 GCF_011100635.1 Trichosurus vulpecula | reverse complement strand
CGTCACTAGCTTCTACTTGCTCCAGTCTAATTTTTAAGGCAGTATTTTCTTCAGTGGTCTTTTGAACCTCCTTTTCCATTTAGCTAATTCTGCCTTTTAAGGCATTCTTCTCCTCATTGGCTTTTTGGAGCTCTTTTGCCATTTGGGTTAGTCTATTTTTTTAAGGAGTTATTTTCTTCAATATCTTTCTGGATCTCCTTTAGCAAGTTGTTGACTTGTTTTTCATGATTTTCTTGCATCACTCTCATTTCTCTTCCCAATTTTTCCTCTATTTCTATTACTTGATTTTCCAAATCCATTTTGAGCTCTTCCATAGCCTGAAGCCAATTCATATTTTTCTTGGGGGTTTTTGATGTAAGATCTTTGACTTTGTTGACTTCTTCTGGTTGTATGTTTTGATTGTCTTTGTCACCAAAGAAAACTTTATAGTCTGAGCTGTTTTATGCTAACTGCCCATTTTCCCAGCCAATTACTTGACTTTTGAGCTCTTTGTCAGGGTATGACTGCTTCCAGAGTGGACAGTGTTTTGTCCCAAGCTTCAAGAGTTTTGTGCTGCTGTTTTCAGAGCTACTTCTATTCTGAAGTGGTATGATACTCCTCTCCTCTACTGTGCTCTGGTCTGTGAGTGATGTCAAGCGCTCCTTTCTGCAGTGTAACTACCAGGGAGAATCCCTCTCTACATCTACCACAAGTTCTGCCACACCAGCACTCCTCCTCCCCCAGGGGCAACCCACCAGGACTGTGACCCAGATCCAAGCAGGGCAAAGCAAGAGAACCTTGCCTCAGTACCAGCAAAGAGATCCCTGCACTCCTGCTCTGATCAGCTGCCTGATTCCTCCACAGTCTATGGGCATGGAGGTCTGTAAGCAGCTGCAGCCACTGTTGCTGCTGATGCCTCTGCTGCAGCCATCTCAGCTGCCAGTGTCTGGGGCCAGACCACACACTTCTGTCACCCAGGTCCAACAGTTTTCCCACTGATCTGCTAAGTTGTCTTTGGTGTTTGTGGGTTGAGAAGTCAGGAAAGTGCCATAGCTGCCAGTGATTCAGTGCCTTGAGGCGAGCTGCCTCTGATCTACTCTAGCCTGGTATCTTCCAGTGGGGCCCAAGCTGGGCTATGCTCTGCTCCCAGCAAGGTGGGATAGACCCTTCCCAGTGACCATCCAGACTCTCTTGGGCTGGAGATGTGTTTCACCCTGTCATTTTTTGGGTTCTGTAGCTCTAGAATTTGTTTTGTTTAGAATCATTTTTACAGGTATTTGGAGGGATTTGGGGGAGCGATCAAGGGAGTCCCTGTTTTCATGCCACCGTCTTGGCTCTGTCCCCAAGTACCATCTTTTTCAAGGAGCTTTTGCTATTATCCTAGATTATAATTACCCTCCATTTGCATTGGCATTTTCTCTATGCTCTTTTGTATTTATCAACAAATAAGTAAATATTTATTAAGTAGCAACTATATGCCAGGAACTGAGTTAAGTAACAAGAACACTAAAAGAGGCAAAAGACAGTCTCTGCCTTCAAAGAGCACACAATCTAAAGAGCAACATACATGTTATTTAATTCATAAAATTTATGTTATTTTCCCATAAAAAGTAAGCTACTTGAAATAATGGAAACTTTATTTCATTTTTTGTCTTTCTGTTTCCAGTGACTTAGAAAAGTAGCTATCAAATAGTAGGCATTTAATTGATGATTAATTAATTAAATTGAACTCCAAACAACTGGAGTAATTTGGAGGAGGCAACCACACCTCTGCTTGAATCACACCACCTTCAAAGCAAGAAAAATTTGTAAAGTTCCAGAATTAGTTCTGAAAAGAGTGGCATAAAAAAATAAAAAAAGCCTGAAGCTTGGGATAGAACCTCCCCACCCCTAGTTGATCAGAGCCTAATTTTAATGTAAAGTTCAAAGTTAAGAATTAGGCTGGAAAAGTGAGCAAACAACAACAACAAAAAGGAACTTAATGATAAAAAAGGTACTACATTGAGAGGGAAAACCAAGACATAAATCGAGAATAAGAAAATAAAATTAAAAGAGCCATAATCAAAGCCTCAAAGAAAAAACTGCAAATTGGGCGCAAGCCCAACAAGAACTCCTGGAACAGTTAAATAAAGAGATGAAGAGGAAAATTTGAGGGAAAAAATGAGAGTGTTGCAAGAAAATTATGAAAATGGAATTAACACTTTGGCAAAAGAGGCACAAAAATACTGAAAAAACCCTTAAAAATAGAATTTGCCTAATGGTGAAATAAGCACAAATTTCACTAAAGAAAAGACCTTAAATACAATAATTTTCCAAATGAGAAAAAAAGGTACAAAAGCTCACTGAAGAAAATAGCTACTTAAAAATTAGAGCAAGTGGAAGCTAAATGACTTCATGAGACATCAAGAAGAAATAAAACATATTCAAATGAATGAAAAAAAAATAGAAGAAAATGTGAAACATCTCATAAGAAAAACAACTGAGTTAGAAAATAGGTCAATGGAAGATAATTTAAGAAGTAATTGTGTGTAATGATATCAATCTGTAGGGTGGGGGGAGGAAAGAAAAAAGGGAAAATAAATTTACATAACTTTTGTATATTTAGATGGAATAGCAAGTTGTACATAGTAGATTTGGGGTTTCATGTACAATCATCTTTTTATTGTATTGTGTTATGGAAATACTTTTTAATTCTGTAAATTCAAAATAAAATCAATTAAAGAGAAAAGGAAAAAAAGAATTATTAGACTACCTGAAAGCCATGAACAAAAAAAAAATGAGCTTAGACATCATCTCCCAAGAAATCATTAGAGAAAAATGCCCTAATATGTTAGAACCAGAAGGTAAAATCAAAATTAAAAGAATCTACCAATGATTTCCTGTAAGAAATCCCCAAATGAAAACCCCTAGGAAAATTGTAGCCAAATTCCAGAGCTACCAGGTGAAAAGCTGATACTTTCAGCAGTCATAAAGAAGCACTTCAAGTATAATGGAGCCACAGTAAAGATCACATAAAATGTGGCAGCTTCCACATTGCTTGGAATAAGGTATTTTGAAAGGCAGAGGAGGTAAAATTGAAACCAAACATTACCTACCTGGAGAAACTGAGTATAATCCTTCAGGGGAAAAGATGGATATTTAATGAAATAGAGGACTTTCAAACATTGCTGATGAAAAGACTAGAGCTGAATAGAAAATTCGATATTCAAACGCAGGACTAGAATCAAAAGATAAACATCAAAGAATAACCATAAGAGACTCAATAAAGTTAAATTTTATATTTCTACATTGAAAATGATACATGTAATTACTAAGAACTTTATCATTATTAGGGGAGTTAAAGGAATCTACATAGACAGTGGACATGAGAGTGAGTTGATTATGCTGGTATAATCTCAAAAAATGGTGGGTGAAAATTAGTGATGCACTGGAAGAAGAAGGGGACATTTTTCTCACATAAAACAGGGTTACAAAGAAGAGCTTTTATAGTAGAGGGGGAAAGGGAATGATGGCAGGCAGTGCTTGAACCTCACTCTCATCAGAATTGGTTCAAAGAGGGAAAATAGATAGACAGAAAAAGAGAGAGAGAGAGAGAGAGAGAGAGAGAGAGAGAGAGAGAGAGAGAGACAGAGAGAGAGAGAGAGAGAGAGAGAGAGAGATGCATTCAGCAAGAAATCTATCTTACCAATAGGGAAAAAGAGAGGAAGAGAATAAAATATAGGCAAGGGGGGAAATAATAAAAAGGATAGTAGATTAAGGCAAGCAGTGGTCAGAAGGAAAACAAACTTTTGAGTATGAACAGGATAAAATGTCAGAGAGAACAATAAAAAATAAAATAGGATGGAAGGAAATAAACAGTAATCATTACTGTGAATTTGAATGGGTTGAGCTCAACTATAAAATGAAAGTAGGTAGCAGAATGGATTAGAAACAGAATCCCCACACTTGAAATATAAAGACATACATGTAATTAAAACACAGGGCTGGAACATAATCTATTATGCTTCAGCAGAAATTTTAAAAAAAGGCAGGGGTTGTAATCAATTTCTCAGAAAAATCAAAAGCAAATATAGATGTAATTAAATGAGATGGATTTCCTAATGGGGGTGGAGTCAAGATGGCAGAGTAAAGGCAGGAACTTGCCTAAGTTGTCCTCCAAACCCCTCCAAATACCTTTAAAAATGACTCTAAACAAATTCTAGAGCAGAAGAACCCACAAAATGATGGAGTGAAACAAATTTCCAGGCCAAGACAACTTGGAAGGTTGGCAGGAAAAGTCTATTGCACTAGGGTGAGAGAGGAATATAACCCAGCACAGACTGAGCCAGGATGGACCAGGGCCAAGCAAACCCAGAGAAGGCCTTGGGGCAACAGAATCACTGGCAGCAGTGGTGATTTCCAGAACTCTCAGCCCACAGATGCCAAAGATAGCTTAGAGAGTCAAAAGGAAAGGTCTGAAGCATCTGAGTCAGAGTGGAGCATAGTTCAGAGCATGCCATGCCAGCATAACCCCAGCCACAACAAATCAAGAGCAGGCCTTGGGAGTTACTGAATTGCCAGTGGCAGCCACTTCTTCCAAAGCTCTCAGCACACAGATAGTAAGGGGGTAAAACAACTGGCCAGAAGGAGATAACAGGGGTCATTTTCCTAGCACTGAGGCAGGGCTTTCTTGCTTTGCCCATACTCAGATCTGGGTTACAGTCCTGCATGGCAGTCCCAGGAGGAGGAGGGACAATAGCACAGCAGAGCTTGAGGTAGCAGTGGAGGAGGGACCTTCCTCACAGTACCAGGGCAGAAAAGAGTTCTTATGGCCCCTCACTGACCAGAACAAAGGCTAGGAGAATAGTAAACACATCTCCTTAGATCATACCACCTTGGAAGAACTGAAAACTTATAGGTCCCTAGAGGGATCTCTGAAAACAGCAGAATAAACCTTTGAAACTTGGGATAGTAGACCCTCCACTCTGGAAGCAGAGCCCTACCTTATCAGAGAGTTCAAAGTCAAGTAATAGGCAGGGGAAATGAGCAAACAATGGACAAAAAACAACCTCTGACTACAAAAAGTCATTATGGTGGCAAGGAAGATCAAAACTCACACTCAAAAGAAGACAATGAAGTCAAAACTCCTACATCCAAAGGCTCTAAGAAACATATGAATTGGTCTCAGGCCATGGAAGATCTCAAAAATAATTTTGAAAATCTAATAATAGTGGTAGAAATAAATGGGAAGAAAAATTAGAGTGATGCAAGAAAGTTATGAAAAAAGAGTCTACAGCTTGGTAAAGGAAACACTAAAAAATATACTGATGAAAATAACACCTAAAAACAGACTAAGTCTAATGGTAAAAGAGGTCCAAAAAGCCAATGAGGAGAAGAATCACTTCAAAAGCAGAATTGGCCAAATGGAAAAAGAGATCCAGAAGCTCACTGAAGAAAATAGATCTTTAAAAATTAGAACAGAGCAAATGCAACTTAATGACTTTATGAGAAATCAAGAAACAATAGAACAAAACCAAAAGCACAGACAATGTGAAATATCTCATTGGAAAAAACTACTGACTTGGAAAACAGATCCAGGAGAGATAATTTAAAATTTTTAGACTACCTGAAAGCCATGATCAAAAAAGAGCCTAAATATCATCTATTCAGGAAATTATCAA
Organism: Trichosurus vulpecula; assembly: GCF_011100635.1. Lineage (NCBI taxonomy): Eukaryota > Metazoa > Chordata > Mammalia > Diprotodontia > Phalangeridae > Trichosurus > Trichosurus vulpecula. Next base: position 94,172,478 of record NC_050578.1, on the reverse strand, counting down.
GGAATATTGCCCTGATAATTGAGAACCAGACAGTGTAGAAAATTGAAAGAATTTACCAGTCACCTGCAAAAAGAGATCCCCAAATGAAAGTAGACAGGAATATAGCCAAATTCAAGAGTTCCCAGATCAAGGAGAAAATATTACAAACATCCAGAAAGAAACAATTTAAGTACTGTGGAGCCACAGTCAGGATAACAAAAGAGTTAGCAGCTTTTATATTAAAGAATCAGCGGACTTGGAATATGATATTCCAGAGGGCAAAGGATCTAGGATTACAAACAAGAATCACCTGCCCAGCAAAACTGAGTATAATCCTTAAGGGAAAAACAGGCATTCAATGAGATAGATGACTTTCAAATATTCTTGATGAAAAGACCCAAACTGAATAGAAAATTTTATTTTCAAATACAAGACCCAAGAGAAGCATAAAAAAGTAAACAGGAAAGGAAAATCATAAGGGATTTAATAAAGGTAAACTGTTTATATGCCTAAATATTAGATGGTATTTGTAACTCATAAGACCTTTCTCATTATTAGGGTAATTAGGAGTATATATAGACAGAAGGCATGGGTGTAAGTTGAATATGAAGGATGATATCTAAAAAAATTAAGGGGTGAGAGAGCAATGTACTGGGAGAAAGAGGAAGGGAGAGGCAGAATGGAGTAAGTTTTCTCACCTAAAAGAGGCAAGAAAAAGCTTTTTTCAGTGGAAGGGAAGATGGAGGAGATGAGGGGGAATGAGTGAACCTTACTTTCATCAGAATTGGCTCAAAGAGGGAATAACATACATGCTCAATTGGGTATAGAAATCTATCTTACTCTAGAGGACACTAATAGGGGAAGGGGATAAGAGAAGTGGGGTGATAGAAGTGAAGACAGATTGGGGGAGGTAGTGGTCAGAAGCAAAACACTTTTGAGGAAGGACAGGGTGAAAGGAGAGAGTAAGAGTAAATGAAGGAGAGAAGGATTTAGGGAAATACAGTTAGCATTAGTAACTATGAAAAAAAATCTTGAATCAAGTTTCTCTGATAAAGGCCTTATTTCTCAAATATATAGAGAACCAAGACAAATTTATAAAAATAAGAGTCATTCCCCAATTGATAAATGATTAAAAGATATGACTGTCTTTCAAATGAAGTAATCAAAGCTATCTATAGCCATATGAAAAACAAAATCCCTAACTCACAATTGATTGGAGAAATGAAAATTAAAGTAATTCTGAGGTACTATCTCATACCTATTATACTGGCCAATAGGACGGAAAAGGAAAATGACAAATGTTGGAGGGGATGTGGGAAAAATGAGACATTAATGCACTCTTGGTGGAGCTGTGAATTGATTCAACCATTCTCTAGAGCAATTTGGAAGTATGCCTAAAGTACTATAAAATCATGTATACCCTTTGGCCTAGCAATACCACTACTAGGTCTCTATCCCCAAAAGGTAAAAAACTTATATGTACAGAAATATGTATAGCAGTGATTTTCTGGGGGCAAAGAATTAGAAATTGATGGGATGTCCATCAGTTGCGGAATGGCTGAACAAATTGTGGCCTGTGATTATGATGGAATACTATCATGCTGTATGAAATGATTAGCAGGATGCTCTCAGTAAAACCTGGAAAGACTTGCATAAGCTTATGCAAAGTGAACTGCACTGTGTACAAAGTAACAACAATATTGTAAGATGGTCAGCTGTGAATGATTTAGCTCTTCTCAGCAATACAACAATCCGAGCCAACTTTGAAGGACTTCTGATGAAAAATGCTATCCATCCCCAGTGTCTGAATACAGTTTGAAGCATACTTTTAAAAATTTTTCTTGAGCTTTTTTGTCTGTTTTCTTTCACAACATGACTATTACGGATATGTTTTGCATGACTACACATGTATAACCTATATCAAATTACTTGCCTTCTCAATATCTGGGGCATGGGGAGAGAGGAGGAGAGAACAATTGGAACTCAAAGTTTTCAAAACAAATGTTAAAAATTGACTTTACATGTAACTTGGGAAAAATAAAATATTAAATAAAAGCTATTTTAATAGAATAAATGATGGGGCTGGTTTCACAAAAAAAATTGAAATCTATAGGAACTGAAGCAAAGTGAAGTGAAAAAGAGTGGGACATCATTGTACATGGGAACAGTAATGTAGTGATGATTAACTGTGCTTCTCTGATCAATACAATGATCCAAGACAATTCCAAAGGACTTGATGAAAAAATGCTATCCACCACCAGAGAGAAAACTGAGGAACTCTGAGTGCAAATTGAAGTAAAATTTTCTTGCCTTTATTTTGTTTTTGCTTTTTTGTTGTATAGCTAATATGGAAATGTTTTGCATGATTTCCTAGGTCTAATTAATTGATACCATTTTGCTTGCCTTCTCTGCAGGTGGGTGAGGGCTAGGAGGGTAGAGAATTTGTACCTCAAAATTTAAAAAGAAAAAGATGTTTAAAATAAATATAGGAAAACCCCCTCAAACACAAGACCGTATCATTCAAAATGATCAAACTACAGAGAATGATACTTTTTTCCCACTTGCCTTAAAAGGATTTCAATGTACCCATTTTTTTTAATCAGTCTTGCTGGTAGCAACTTTTTTGATTTTGAAGAAAAATGAATGAAGTTTGACTGGACAAATGTCATCTCATTTCTTGATGTTGTTCTTTACCTAAAACCAATGCTTGCATGCCCACATGCATGTGCACACATACATGCACACTTGTTTGATGTCACTTTAAGAGGCAGTTCTCAGGAAGCTGTTAATCATAGGGTCCCATCAGGTACATCTGGTAACATGGGAGAGGTACATCTGTTGGACATGTATTTGACATTTGGAATCAAGAAGCTGATGCGAACACATGGAGCATAAATGTTGTCTTTAAGTTTCCAGTAGATGCAAATTTGAACATTGCTACTGTGGCTTAAAGGATGCCAATATTGAATGTTATGGAATTTCATATCCTCAAAATGAGAACCAAACACAGATGGGTTTTTAAGCTTCAAGGGAACAAATTCTTAAATGTAAATAACCATTAGAACAATTAGACAATTTTATGACAAATAGAGTAATGAGGGATACAGCACAGTATTCTCTTACAGAGATTTTCATCTGCTATGATTAGACCTCCCAGGAGAATATTTCAAGTACTACTAAAACCTATCTTTATCATCATTATTATTGTAAATATCATATTAGATTTTTAAGTCTTCAAGCATGTGCCACTGTGTTGTGTACTATGCAAAGCTACTCAAAAATGATGCCCCAAGATCTTCTAGCTCCCTTAGGATAACTGGTTTCATAACTAGATAGATAGATAGATCCATATATAGATATGGTTATGTAGTAGTATAAAACTTCTATTCTCAATCTCTGTCTCTGTCACTTTCTATGGCTATAACTTCCTTTTACAAAGTTGAGTTTAAACTAGTTGTGTGCTAATAAAGGACCTGGATCTTTTAGAGAATAAATGCATGTTTGACACATTTTTAAATTTAGTCTTCATCATTAATATTTTCTTCATCTCTTTAGGTCTAGACAATCAACAAAACAATAAATCAAGCCCTGATTTGTATCATTTGAGGTCTTTCTTTTCCTTTTCTTTGCCTTCAGTCCTTAGAATAGTGCCTTGTATATAGAAACCACTTAATAATGTTAGTTGAATTGAATTGATCATAAGTGCCAGGAAATGAGTCTTCTCCAAATACAGAAGGAACCATTTTCCATCCTTGTTCTACTCTACCTCTCTATGCCCAATGACTATGACATTTTCTCTTCACTTACGTAATAGTTACAAAAAAATCTCATAGCACTTGCTTAAAATAGTAGTTAAGCATGTAGAAGAGGAATTCAAGCAGTCCATTCCCCCAGGGTCACTATTTCAGAGCAAAGCAGAGAATCATAGCACTTTTGGCTTGGATGACCGAGATTCCTCCTGACTTCCTCATTAGAAGAGAATCCCTTCTCCAATATTCCTGATAGACCTCTGATAGATCATTAAATGTGTGGTTACACATTTCTAACAACAATAAGCTCATCCTTTTGTGACACAATCAATATGTAACTCTAACTGCTGGAAGATCCTGCTGTACTCTGAATACTTTTTGTTTTGTTATGATTAGACTCACCATTTTCTAGATCTAACCATGAGACTTCTACAGGATAAGTTTAATTTCCACATAAAAGCTTTCGAACAGTGTAAAGTAACTGGTATGACCATACTCCCCCAACAAGGCTTTTAGAGCTAAACATTTCTACCTAACTCAATTAAACATCCTATGACACAATTTAAAAATCTCCCCAAATCCTGGTTGGCTCTTTTTTGGACACTATAATTTGAGCACTATAAAGAGCAAACCTGACTCTCTAGATGCAGTTTGACAAGTAAAGAGGAGAATGCAATTACTGTATCCCTTGATCTTGGACATTGTAATTTTATTAAACAACTTAAATTTGCATTTACTTTTTAGCAGGTATTATATACTTATGTCTTTTTCCTGCCCCATATAAGTACAGATAGGACTTCCCTCCAAGTCATATGGCTCTAATTTTCAACATGTTGGTTGAGGAACCCAGGAAAGTAATCATCCCAACAGTACTATGATTTTGGAATAGTTTGTAATAAGAGAAATGCAAATCAAAACAACTCTGAGGCACCAAATCACACCTATCAGATTGGCTAACATAACAAAAGGGGAAAATGATAAATGCTGGAGAAGATGTGGGGAAATTGGAGCATTATTTCATTGTTGGTGGAGTTGTAAACTGATTGAACCATTCTGGAGAGCAATTTGGAACTATGACCCAAGGGCTCTTAAAATGTGCATTCTCTTTGACCCAGTGATATGGCTTCTAGGGCTGTATCCGAAAGAGATCATAAAAATGGGGAAAGGACCCACATTTACAAAAATATTTATAGCAGCTCTTTTTGTGGTGGCCAAGAACTGGAAATTGAGGGGATGCCCATCAATTTGGGAATGGCTGAACAAGTCGTGGTATATGAATGTGATAGAATACTATTATGCTATAAAAAGTGAACAGGCAGACTTCAGAAAAACCTGGAAAGACTTATATGAAGTGATGCTGAGTGAAGTGAGCAAAACCGGGAGAATGTTATACACAGTAACAGCCATATTGTGTGATGACTGTGATAGACTTAGCTCTTCTCAGCAATGCAAGGACCTAAAACAATTCCAAAAGTCTCATGATGGAAAATGCCATCCACGTCCAGAAAAAGAAATATGGAGTCTGAATGCCGATTGAAGCAGACTATTTTGTTTTGTTTTGTTTTGTTTTATGTTTTTCTTTCTCATGGTTCCTCCCATTCATTCAAATTCTTCTATACACCATGACTAATGTGAAAAATATGTTTAATAGGAATGTATATGTAAAGCCTATATCAGATTGCATGCCATGCCATCTTGGGGAGGGGGAGGAAGAGTGGAAGGAGAAGGAGAAAATTTAAAACTTATGGAAGTGAAAGTTCAAAACTAAAAAAAAAAAATAAATTATACACAAAAATAAAAGTTCGCATTAAAGTGTTAATGATCTGCATTTATAGTCAAGCATTTGTTTGTCCAATTTTACAGAAAAGAAATCTGAAGCACAAGCTGAGGTTGCATCTTCTCAATGCCAACATATAGGGAAACTGTCAGAGCTGGAAATAAAAGAAAAGATTTTTGATTAGCATTCTCCTGTGTACCCAACAGACTAGATTTAGATAAGTTGGCATCTTTATTTGAGTTAAACATACACACAAGAGTGAGATTTAAATTTTGCTCATTTAAAAAAAACTATGAAATAAATGAAGTTGAAGAGACTATGTATAAAATGGGTTTTATCATAAGAAGCTCTCTATTTTCCATCCCTTTCATCAAATTCCCTCACTTGTCTCAGAACGAAATCCCTTTAACTTGATTTAGTTAAACAAGAATATTGTACATGTTTGTTTTGTACAAGGCATTTTCCTAAGATCTAAGACTAGAAAAACAAAAATGAAATCATACTTGTATTAAGAAACTTACATTTTACTGGATGAAAGTTCAAGTTGTGCTTTAACCTTAGAGTCTATGAATATAGATTGCTATTTTAAAAAATATATACACTCTATGTTCAGGTGGATACTGATCTCTTTTCTGGAAAGTGAAATGATATACTTCAAATAGAAGTGAATAAGTCATCTCTTTGATATATGTAGCCCTTCCAAAGGCACAGTTACCCATCCATCCATGACTACTTGTCTCAGGAAATTTTTGTCCATGTCTTCCTATAAATTTTGAATAAAGATCCACATGATGCTTTGATAACTTATCTGTATGTTTCTCAACTCAGAAGCCTTCCTGTTCAACTAAATGCTCTAGCCTGAGAAAATGGCACTGTTTACTTTCTAAAATTTTCATATGCAGTTCTTAGGCTAATCTGTCCTGTGTGAACAACAGATGTTATTACATAGGCCAATTCTTGTAACCAACATACTGTCATCCAAAAAAACCAAGAAAATCTGGAGAAGCTCATGATCCATTGAGAATCCTTCTTCCATTTGGATTGTGCAAGTGAAAACTTACATGATTATGGACAATATTTTTATTAAGCAAATTTCCTTGTTTTATATTTTGATACTAGTAATCAAAGAATTGCTGAGAAGAGTTATCTTTGTGGTTGTGTCTATCAAGGAATCTTGTTCTATATGAGCTTAACTTATTTGCACAAATTGTGTTTTTGAAGATAGGACATAAGGTTGAATTTTACAAGCATTTTTTTCTACAATCAACAAAACATAAATGGTGAGATCAAAGTTCCACTACACCTTTCAGTCAGTTGCATCACTGCAAATGTGGTCTGCTATAGAAAATAAATTGCCAGCCTCTTTCTGTCATTTTCAGGTATTTTCATCAAGAATATTCTTGATATCAGATATAATCTAATCAATATTTTATAGAAATGAGAAAGTTGGTATATGGATTGATGGTTGTTGATGTCTTATTTTGGAGGTAATAATACTATCTGTGATATTTAAAAGATTTAGGATCTTCCTCTTTTTCAGGTATCTTGATAATAGTTCCCTCAAATCTTCCAAAATTGTGTCACCTCTAGCATGGATTTCTTCCGTATATGGTTGGTCTAGTCCAGTTGCTTTTCCTATCTTTATCTTTAGTGTTATATCTGTTTTCTCATCATAGTACTAATGTGTTAGAGTTCAAGTGTAATTGGTGGCATGTGACTGATAATGAATAGTTTTCATGGAAATTTAGGAGAGCTATTCTATTCTCATCCATTTGTTACTCTCCTTCCAAATCATCAATATTGGCTCTTGGCGACAGCCTGCTTGAAGTGGGTCTTATGCTAAGCTTTCTACAGATTCATTTTCCCCATTCACTGACCTCCATGACTTTGTTAGATCTTAGAGATTGCAATATTCCACCATCCTGCTCTGTAATATCTTGATTTTTTTTTTGTTAATTATACCCAATTGCCTTTGGCTGCTATGTTTCTCTAGTCAGCAAAGATATCAAGACTTTGCTGGTTACATTGGTTTCTGGATATTACTAAGTAGGCAAATAATGCGAATGAGATTAAACTGTAAATGGAATGAAGTTTATTACACAAGTACAAAACCATCATAAAAATTCTAATACTATGTTTTATGATGACATAAAGGGTCCTCAAAGATTGTGTCACCAAATAAAAAAGTTTTAATTGTATTAAACTGGTAAAGCTTTGAATATAGAGCTTGTGATAGGCTGTAGTTACTGTCTGAGACCTGAACCTGTTTAAATATGGAGAAGTGCATCACTCCTCATTGGAAACATTGATTTACCTAAATTTAACATTTATTTTTATTTTTTTTTTGAATTTTATCATTTTAGTTTTCAGCACTGATCTCCACAAGATTTTGAGTTACAAATTTTCTCCCCATTTCTGCCCTCCCCCCACAATCCAAGATAGCATATATTCTGATTGTCTCATTCTCCAGTCAGTCCTCCCTTCTGTCACCCCACTCCCCGCCATCCCCTTTCCCCTTACTTTCTTGTAGGGCAAGATATATTTCTATGCCCCATTCCCTATATATCTTGTTTCCCAGCTGCATGCAAAAACAACTTTTTTTTGAGCTTCTGCTTTTAAAATTTTGAGTTCCAAATTCTCTCCCCTCTTCCCTTCCTACCTGCCCTCCCTAAGAAGGCAAGCATTTCAACATTGGTCACACATGTATCATTATGTAAAACACTTTCACAATACTCGTGTTGTGAAAGACTAAGTATATTTCCCTCCATCCTATCCTGTCCCCCTTTATTCAATTTTCTCCTATGACCCTGTCCCTTTTCAAAAATGTTTGCTTTTGATTACCTCCTCCCCCTATCTGCCCTCCCTTCTATCATCCCCCCCCCCTTCTTAATCCCCTTCCACTTATATTCCTGTGGACTAAGATACCCAATTGAGTGTCTATGTTATTCCCTGCTCAGGTTGAATCCAATGAGAGCAAGATTTACTTATTCCCTCTCACCTGCCCCCTCTTCCCCTCCCACAGAACTGCTTTTTCTTGATACTTTTATGTGAGATAATTTACCCCATTCTATCTCTCCCTTTCTCACTCTCTCAATATATTCCTCTCACACCCCTCAATTTTATTTTTTTAGATATCATCCCTTCATATTCAACTCACCCTGTGCCCTCTGTCTATAAAATATGTATATTCCCTTCAATTACCGTAATACTGAGAAAGCTCTCATGAATTACACACATAATCTTTCCATGTAGGAATATAAACAAAACAGTTCAACTTTAGTAAGTCCCTTATGAATTCTCTTTCCTGTTCCCCCCACCACCACCCCCATGCCTCTCTTGATTCCTGTATCTGAAAGTCAAATTTTCTACTCAGCTCTTGTCCTTTCATTGAGAAAGCTTGCAAGTCCTCTATTTTATTGAAAATACATATTTTGCCCTGGAGCATTATACTCAGTTTTGCCAGGTAGGTGATTCCTGGCTTCCATCCCAGCTCCCTTGACCTCTGGAATATCATATTCCAAGCCCTTCGATCTCCTAATGTAGAAGCCCCTAGAACCTGTGCCATCCTAATTGCATTTCCACAGTATTGAAATTGTTCCTGTCTGTCTGCTTGCAGTATTTTCTTCTTGACCTGGAAAATCTCGAATTTGGCAACAATATACCTAGGAATTTTCTTTTGGGGATCTTTTCCAAGAGGCAATGAGTGGATTCCCTCAAATTTCCATTTTACCCTCTTGCTCCAGAATATCAGGGCAGTCCTCTCTGACAGCCTCCTAAAAGACGATGTCCAGCCTCTTCCCTCGATCATGGCTTTCAGGCAGTCCAACAATCTTCAAATTATCTCTCCTGGATCCATTCTCCAGGTCAGTGGTTTCCTCAGTGAGAAATCCCACATTGCCTTCCACTTTTTCATTCCTTTGGTTCTGTTTTACAATATCTCGATCTCTCATAAAGTCACTAGCCTCCACCTGCTCCAATCCAATTTTCAAGGTGGTATTTTCTTCACTGGTCCTCTGTACCTCCTTTTCTACCTGGCCAACTCTGACCTTCAAGGCATTCTTCTCCTCATTGGCTTCTTGGAGCTCATCTGACATCTGGGTCAGTCTATTCCTCAAGATGTCATTTTCTTCATTATTTTTGGGTCTCCTTCAGCAAGTCACCAACTTGTTTTTCATGGTTTTCCTGCATCACTCTCATTTCTTCTCCCAATTCCTCCTCCACCTCTCCCACTTGCCCTTTCAAATCCCTTCTGAGCTCTTCTGTGGCCTGAGACCAATTCATATTTTTCTTGGAGGCATTTGATGTAGGCTCTTTGACTTTGTTGACTTCTTCTGGCTGTAAGATTTGATCTTCTTTGTCTTTGGAATCTAGAGTTTGAGTTTGAGTCTGCATTTGAGTCTAAGTTCATTTTTGCTGCCTGTTCATGTTCCCAGCCAACTACTTGACCCTGAGCTCTTCATCAGGGCATGACTGCTTTCAGAGTAAAGAGTACTTTGTCCCAAGCTTTAGGGTGCAAGTGCTGCTGTTTTCAGAACTGCTTCTACTCCATCATCACCACAGGCTCTGTCACAGCAGTGCTCCTCCTCCCCCAAGAACTGCCAACCAGGACCGCAATCCAGATCCAAGCAAGGCACAGCAAGAGAACCTGCCTCTGTGCCCACAAAGCACCCCTTGCACTCCCGCTCTGATCTGCTGCTAGATTCCTCCCACCACGTGAGCCAGGGACTTGGGAAGCAGCTGATGCTGGAGCTCTGGAAGCAGCCTCAGGAACTTCCTGCTGTTGCCATCAGCAATGCTGCACCACCTCCGCCACCCCCAGCAATGGGGCTGGACCACTCTCACCTCAATCCTGCAGTTTTCCACTCACCTACTCTTTAGCATTTGTGGGTTGAGAAGTCTGGTAACTGCCACAGTTCAATGATTCATAGCCCTAAGGCCTGTTCCAGGTGGCTGACTCCTTGTCTGGTCTGTCCTGGTGTGGCCCACTGCTGGGCTGTGCTCTGCTCCCAGCACTGTACAATCCATCCAGCAACCATCCAGGCTCTTCTAGGCTGGAGACCTGTTTCCCTCTGCTATTTCATAGGTTCTGTAGCTCCAGAATTTGTTCAGAGCCATTTTTTACACGTGTTTGGAGAGATTTGGAGGAGAGCTTAAGCAAGTCCCTGCTTTCCAGCTGCCATCTCAGTTCCACCCCTAACATTTATTTTTAAAAATGGCAGTCATTTTCCCACATGCATTTCCCATTTTTAAAATATTAGCAACTATTTTGTATTGATGATTCAGAACTTTTGTAATTGAAAGCTTTATTTTCTTTTTGCTTGAAGAAGCTAATGATTACAAATTCCCTAATTGATCAATGATTCCAGTCATTTCTTGTTCATTAAAGTAGGGTCAATGTAAAATGATGGGATGGGAAGATAATTTCACCTTTATTATATTCGGTGCTCATTCTTCCATCCCTTTAGAACTCTCTTGTTGAAGAAAATCACTCAAATTCTCATATTAAGAAGTGGGTCTTGGGGCAACTAGGTGGTGCAGTGAGTAGAGCACCAGCCCTGGAGTCAGGAGGACCTGAGTTCAAATCCGGCCTCAGACATTTGACACATGTACTAGCTGTGTGACCTTGGGCAAGTCACTTAACCCCAATCACCGGGCCCAAAAAAAAAGAAGTGAGACTGTTGAAAAGTCAGAAAACCTTTTCTTTTCATTTTTTGATTCTGAACCATATTTTTCATTCTATCTTCACCATTTTCCCCATGTCCATCTGGTTTTTCTACTTATTTTATGTAGAAAATTTATTCCTCTTATTTACAAGTGATGCTCTACAATAGCCATGAATAAGCTAGATTATGACAATTTCTTTCACTACAGTGGTGAAAACAATAAAGAGTAAAACATTATGATACCTTGAAAGCACTAGAACATATATGTGTGCATACATACATGTATACTTATATATACATACACACATATACAAACATATATACATACATATATTATACATATACATTATACATACATACATATATATGCATATATACACATACACACACACAGACATGCTTCTATTTATGTGTCTAGAGAGAGTAGCTAGACGAGGCAGAAAAGAGAAGATGCAAGATTTTTGAAACTGAAAAAAAAAACTTGCTCCAAACAGAAAATCTCTGACAACTTTCCTATTGTACTATTGCATGGATTCCCAGGGTTAATGACAACCACAACAATAACAATAACATGGTGGGTTGGTTCAGTGGATACTGTGTTTTATCAACTTGACCTCTTTCAGGTTGTGACAAAAATCCATGAAATTAAGAAGAAAATGAGTTTTTGACAGTCAGCAAAGGTGTTTATGGCTCACACGTCATTCTCCAAAGCCATTAACCAATATTTTTTTCCTGCTGTAGGACATGGAAAACCAAAGCAAATCATGATTTAATTCATATATGGCCATTCTTGAAAGTATCCTCTTATGAGTGTTTGAAAAGCGAATGTTCCAAATTTCCATTTATACCACTCAGGAAAATGACTCATGTTTGAGAAAATGACCAGAGGTGGGTGACAAATAATGAAATAAATTGATTGAATAAATGTGGTTCTCAAGAAGGCTTTCAAGTGGATTTTTATTTTTTTGAGCTTTAAGTATCTGAAATCTCTTCTGCTCTAATAGGGTTGAATTTGAGAGACAAGTAGTTTTACTCTAGATATTATGATCAAAACTAGTCTATGATAATGCAAAAGGGATCTGATCAGACCATAGACTAAGGACTTGACTGTGAAAATGAGATTGGAAATATGGGCATTGAAGTCTCTAGTAACTATGCTAGAAAATGTGAGTTTATTAATGGAATATTGAAACAACAGTGTTGCTAGCAGCTGTTGTGGGGGTGAAAGACCAACAACAAGAGCGCACAGAAGGGCCGCCAGCACAGGTCCTTTGATCTGCTTTTCTAAGGAAAGCAACTTTAAGGGGTTAACAATCTCACTTTAATTAAACCTACATATATCATTCACTTACTTCAGGAGGAAAATCCAGCACACTGAACTTTAGAGAGAGTACAAACAAATTAAAAGCATGCATCATAAATAGAACAACAGATAGATTTCTATCTAAAAAATCACAATACACAGTTATTGGAGAAGCACCCACATCTGGGTTTTTACAGAGCTGGGGAGGGGTGCTTCACTGGCTACCCAGAGTCACATCACCAACACTTTTTCAATGAGTGTGCCCCTTAAGGCAAAACGCTGACCTCAGATCTTATATACGCATATCAGGGTCAAAGGGCATCACAACCATGTGACTCAAATTCATGTGAACTAGGCCTTCCCTGGAAGTAAACAGGTCCACAAAGACTCCCGATCTAATCAAAGATTCCTTAGTGCTGAGAAGCACTCCAAAAAGAAAGACAATAAAAAGTTCACTTTGCTTGCCATTACATTTGAAAGGCAAGACTCATCAAAGGTACTTGATTACCTCAGCATTCCAAAAGAGAAAACAGCAAAAAATTCCCACCTTAATTACCAAGACATGTAGATGTTTCTATTCATTTGCTCATTTTTTGTTCTGACTTGTCATTTCATATCTGTAAAGAACTTTCGGTGAAAAAATTCCCTATAACAATCCATATTGGTCAGTCAGTCAAACAGCATTTAATAAGTCCTATGTGCTTGGCACCGTGCTAAAGACCAGGAATATAAGTACAAGCAAAAAGAACCATGACCTCAAGAAGCTTACATTTTAATAGGGAAAATAACATGTAAAAGGAAGCTGAAAGGGGATGGGAACAACAAAGGTCTAGTAAAGAGAAAGTCAAGGTTGCAATATGGAAAGGAGTAAGACATGGCTGTCTGATCAATCTCCTCAAATGGAGGTTATAGAAGGAATCATGCAATTAGAGGAAGTAGCCCCAATGGCAGAAGGCACTTCCAGCATGTGAATTCCAGATTCAGAGTGAGCTTTCAGGATAAAGAGACTTTTGAGATTTGAAGAAATTCCAGAGTACAGCTCAAGAGGAATCATTTCAGCTACTGTTCTGCAATTTATAATCTTTATGAAGTTGACAATTGCCCAGGTTAACACAGTCAGTATGGAGCAAAGGCAGGATATGAACCCAGCTCTTCTTGAGTGCAGGCAAGCTCTTTATCTCCCTTGCCACAATCCTTCTCTGTCCTTGGCATGTTCTCCACCATACTGTGAATTATGAAGATCAAAGATTTTCTACTAAGGAAGAAGTTCTTGGGAAAAGACTAATCCACAAGAAAGTGTAAATACTTTGCCTGAAATAGAAGTAGAAAAGTACTGAGGCAATACAAGTTGATAGTTTGGTTTCTACTATTAGTCTTTTTAAAGTTTTTTTAAATGTTTCATTTCAATTGTATTCTATGTGTATTTGTCACTATAAAGAGACAAGAATAAATAATACTTTAAAATTCTTCACAGTTTTAGAGTTTTAAAGTTTATAAAATGACATATCTATACATGCATGCATGCATATATCCATGTATATGTGTGTAGGTGTGTGTTCTCATTTCATCTTCACAATATCCCTGGTAAAGTAAGTACTACTATTACCTCCATTTTACAAAAATGGAAACCGAGACAGAGAAAGGAAGTGTGTGCCCAGTATTATCAAGCCAGCAAGGGGGACAGGTAGAAGTGGAGCCCAGGTCATCCTGCTGTGCTGATCTAGTCCACCCTCCATTCATTATACCACATTGCCTCTTAGAAGAAATGATTTCAAGAATATCAAAGCTTATCAATTTAGTTTAATTTTACTAATTTGTCCTGGGCTTAATTTAATCATTGTCATGGCTCAAATTTGACTGCAAACCCTATTCTATTTCAGTGGTCTTAACCTTCCACTGGTGACAAAGTCAATATATGTATTAGTTCTGATTTAAAAATGTGTGAAATATGTACATACTTATATGTGTATGTACATGCATGCATATAAATGTGTATATTTATGTATAGATATTGGATATAGATAAATATATGCATTCCTTCCTAAGAAAATCATTAATTTGATTGACTTTGTTTTATATCATAATCACTTCCCACAGAATTCTATTCTCCATCCAGTGAATTCACCATATCAAACCCTCTGCAGAAACTCATAATCTCATCTAAAGGATGCAAAGATATTGGGAGTAAATATACTAAATCAATTCTTCCGGCTTTCCTTTTATACTTTTTTTTAATATAAAATTGGAATCAGGGACAGTAACTGCAGATTTAAAATATGGCAGTTAAAAAAGAAAGCCTGACTTATCCACTCTCCTTATCTCTGTGTACATCTGTCTCCCTGGTTTGGAGCAACTGTACACAGTAAAATCACATCACTGTCAATGCTTCCCACACAAAGTTTTAGTAGGCGTTATTCCCTTCTTAACAAGAGAGGAAGGATAAGCATTTTCCCTTTCCTCCTTGGTAATGTTATTCACACTGACTCCAGAGGTGAGTTATTTTAAGTTGTGGAATATATTCATCAATTATACATATTCATATAATGTATGTATGTAATACACATTTAGAGAGAATACATCTATGTATACATTTATGTGCATACATGCATATACATGCATTTACGTATATAATATGTATACATATGTATTAGGGAGAGACAGATTGAGGAAAAATTGAGTGATTGAAAAACAGACATAGAAAGAAGAGACAGAGAAATTGAGAGACAAAGATCGAGAGAGGTGGTGGTTGAGAGAGAAATTGAGGGAAAGTGAAGTAAAGAAAACAAGAGACAGACAAAGATAGAGAGGAAGAGCCGGACAAAAAGAAGATAGAGATATATTTAGAGAGGAGAGAGAGAACGAGAGAGAGAGAGAGACAGAGAGAGAGAGAGATTCTGACCCTTCTGATATGGAAATTTCCTACACCAATTCAGATAGGTAACTCATCTAGAGAGTCCAGTTGGTAAAGTGGGATGAGTATTAACTCTGGAATCCCAAGAGCCAGAGAATTTTGCTTTGAATGTTGGCTCAGTAATTTTTTGTTGTTGTTTGCACTTTGTTTTCAAAGAGGACCAATGACATTAGGGGGTGATATCTTGACTTGTGTGTAAATTGGATTTAAATGAAGCAGAGTTGCACAAAGTCATCAACATCACTTTCTCTTCCAGAGTCATCAAATTCCGGTGTCAAGTGAGCATGACTGACAATGGCCCAGGAACTAGGGGATGAATTTCGCATCTTCAATGTCTGACTCAGGTCTAAGTGCCCTACAGCACCTGCTTCAGCTGACTTTAAAGCGATTAGAACAAATCGCTCTCGTCTACCTGTTCCATCCAGGGAAGCCTTCACATGCTTGAGGTAGACATCCCCCTAACTCACCAATGGGTTTGAGGCATGCTGCTTACCCACAACCTGGTTTAGTTTGTCTGCCAAGACAATTTTACCAAGATGTGGCCATTGTGTATGCTACAGCTTCTTGAAGCCACAGGTGAGAGTCGAAAGGTAGACACCAAAGGTAGATGAATAGCCCTGAAAAGGGCTTTGTAAGTCCTCACACCCAGAGGTGCTAGTCCTCCCTGTAAACTTCATACACCCCTATTTACTACTTGTATGACCACAAAAAAGTTCCTGTACTTCCCTTGGTTTCAGTTTACTCATCTGTAAAATGGGAGTGTTAGATTAAATAATCTCTATGGTCTCTATCAAGTATGAATCCATGTAGGCCCTAGGATCTGCAGCTTATAGTCTTTGTGTCACCGGGCAGCTCCAGCAGCTTGAGTGCCTTGCGAATGTTCATACCTAATATGTCTCAAAGTCAGGACTTGAACTTGGGTTTTCCTCAATCCAATTCCAACTTCTTGCTATAAACCCTATGTACTTCCTCAACGAATTTCACATAATCTACATTATTAGAATGGTAGGGTTGGGTTTTGTAAAAAAATTTTCTCTACTATAAACAGACTAATAAGGAGAAAGCATACACAATAACAACATCCATTTATTAAGTACTTACTAAAGGAAGAGCTCTGTGGTAGGTTTTGAAGAAGAAAGTTGACATAACTGAGAGAGCTTAAAGCCAAGTAGATAGATAAAATATTAACATAGTTAATGTGCTTCCAGTGTTACATAGTAAATACATGAATATAAGGAAAGCACAAGAGAAACCATATTTTATATCTACTTTGATTCAACTTAAAACCCAGTTCCTCAGTTCTCAGCTGCTCTTCTATGCATGGCCAAGAAGCATTCTCTACCCACTAAAAAGTTGCAAAACTGCTCAACATCACTAAATGACCAGTAAAATAGCATAAAAAACTGAGTAAACTATATTTTATTTTGAATTCCAACACAATCACTACAAATACACAAGAGTATGTATCCTCTCCTATAATCTTGCTTTTAAAACAATTAAGCATTCTTCCATACACACCTCTTCAGACTAATTGTTTTTGGTAAATATATTGCTTATCAAGCAAAATTTTCATAAAATAATTTTTTAAAGTTCCTGATAAAGTGTAACATTTTTGCAGGTTGTAGGAATCGACCTCAATTTTTAGAAGATTTTTACATGATTGTCACGTTCTTTCAAAATAGGAGGGCAATATGATATAGTGGAGAGAGTATGGATTTTAAAATCAGAAGACCTGGGTTCTAAAACAGTCCACCATTTAGTATTTGTGCCCAGTTGGCTAAGTTCCTCTACCTATCTCAGCCTCAGTTTTATCATCTGAAAATTGAGGTTTTACTGGATGATCTCCAAATTCTCCTTCATTTTCATTCTTGATGACACTTTGGCATTCAACTTATAGTCAAGTAAAACAGTCCTGCCAATAGTGACATATGCCCTAATTATAAATTATTGTATAATTATAAAATATCTGCAGAAGTATCACAAACCCTTATAGGCAATAAAAGGAATACAATTAATAGCAAATTGCTAATATAGTGAACTTCAGTTATACCTATACCTAAAAGAGGGGAGTATCATTTGTCAATATTATCTATATCAATAAATCATGTTTCATTATTAACAATGTTTCCCTTGAAATGTTCCTATCCAGTTCGATTTATTCACTCCACGTAAAAATGTGTAATGAGGGGGATACTGTGTGGAAAGTATGCAGAATGCAAAGTACCCAACCCATGAACCTCTTCACACAGTGGAAGAATCTGGAATATCACTAATTTAACAAAAATATACTTCACAAAGCCCCCAATACATGATTCATCCAATTAGTTTACGTATTCCTTTTAATATGTCAAGATCTAATATTTTTAGCCTTCTATTTAAAAAAAATGTAAAGAATACTCCAGATGAAGTTGTTCACAACTTTGGATCTTGCCCAAAAATAAATGGCAAAATCTCTTTACCAAGTGGAAATCTGCAGAAGCTGTGGGAGATCCCAAATGTGTATACCTTTTCCAAAATTGTACTGGCTCTGAGATTATATTCATCTGGTTTTATGAGCATTCCTCCCAAAATTGTGTGGTGTGTGTGTGTGTGTGTAATAAATTAAGTTTTAACAAACTGAAATTTCTATTGGGTATTATTCCCCCTCTCCCAATGTATTGGGAACCTACTTTAGCAGGTCTCAAGTGAAAAATTACTTTGTTACAATTTATATGCACCACAGACTTTCAACCACATAGTCAAAACTCAATATTTTCCTGAATTCCTATTTGTGCCACACACCATTCTAGGGTCAGAATATTCACAAGATGGCTTCAATCACAGAGGACTTTTAGTATCACTTTTCAAAGGAAAGAACTGAGGAATAAAGAACAAAAAGGTTTCAGGTGATTTACTGCCATAAAATATTAGCTCTCCTCCCAGAGCTTTGCTGCCTCCCCCTGCTTTAAATTACCAGCTATCTTCAGCTAGGCAGTATAGCTATTATTTGCTTCACACTTACCTTTCCTTTGGCCCTTGCTTTCTTAGGTCACAGTGTTCCAAATCAGTCAGACTGGCCTTACATGAAATCATTGTGACAAGTTTCCTTTTTTAAAAAATTTAATACTTACCTGAACTATATGGTAGACATTTGGTTGTGTTATTGATACAAAGACAAAAAATGATACAATCCCTGCTCCAGGAACTTACTTTTTATCAGGTGTGACAACATACACCTATTTAATATATGTAAATTGATACCAGATAAATATATGATAATTAGATATAGATGCAAGATTGCTAAGGGAGGGTACTAGCAGTTGATTATTGCCAGGAATGATAAAATGTAGAAGATAATGCTTTAGCTGTTTATTGAAGAACTCCAAGGATTTAAGGGGTTGAAGAAAGGAAAAAAAAACACATTCAAGATATGTTGGACAGAGAGTGCAAAGATGCAGGAGATGGTAGATGGAGCACCATGCGTGAGATACAGCAAATAGGCCAGTACAACTGGACCATAGAGCACATAAAAGGGCAACTGGTAGCCAGTGAGGTAGTGGATAGAGCTCTGGCCTGTACTTAGGAAAATGTGAGTTCAAATCCAGTCTGAGACATTTACTAACAATGTGGTATTGGGCAAGTCAGCTATTCACTCCCTGTTTTCATTTCCTCAAGTTATAATGGAGATAAAACTGGTGCAACCACTCAGACGGAGATGATGTTTGTCTGAAAAAAATGCTTAGCTTAATATCTGGTGCTCAATAGGAACAATATAAATGCTTATTCACTTCCCTTCCTTCCTCAGTAAAAGGACTAGTGTATAAGACTGGAAAAATAGGAAGTGATAGCTTTAAAGGGCAGGCAAAGGACTTTATTTCATTTTTGAGGTGGTAGGAAACCATTGGAGATTATTGAGGCAAGGGGGAAGGGGACGACATGATTAGACCTACTCTTTAGGAAAAATGCTTTGGCTGCTATCTGGAGAACAGACTCAGAGAGATCAATTTGGGGCCTGTTGTGATAATGGAGGAGGCAATGAGTTAAGGGGCCTAGACTGGGATGACATTGTTATTAAAGAGAGAAAAGGTCAGATGTGAGAAATATTCTGGAGATAAAAATGACAAAATTTGTTAATAGATTTGTTGTATGAAGTAAAGGAGACTCAGGAGGAATCAAAGAAAATCTGGTAGTTATGAACCAAGAATATGGCAAGAATGGTGATGTTAGAGACAGAAATAGGTAGGTAGAGAAGAGGTTCTTAGAGGAAAAGATAATGAGTTCTACACTGGCTGTGCTGAATCTGAGATTTTAAAGGGAAAAAATAACTAAGAAAGAAAGTAAGGTCTATCTAAAATTTTGATCCTTCCTTGAGAAAACCTGGAAAATAAATGTTTGCTACTAAATATGATTTAAGTTTATTATATATTTTACTGTACCAGGCTTTGAATGGATCAATAAAATACAACAATTGAACCATAACATTTAGGGGAGTGAATGAAACAATGTCATTTCAGGAAGAAAATGATCAAACTTGACTTAAGGTCTATTAGAAAAATACTAATTCTATTTCAAAACAGGGTCATGAAACATGCTTTGACAAGCAAACGTACATAATGTTATTTCCTAATATGTGATCACTTACTTACGCATTTACCAGAATAATGTTACTCTTGCAATGAGTAAGTCATGTTTCATAATGCACAATGTACTTAGTTTTTTTCAGACTTCCATGAATTGATCTTCCATTTATCCGGATTAGTTGTCCATATTTATCAAATTGATTAGAAAATTGTCAAATTTCCATTTCATTTTGACTATCAATATAACCCAACCAATGGATTGGGAATCTCATATATTAAAATAGGATTATATAATATAAGATTTATATGACTACCTCGAAGGGTAGTTGTGAAGATAATTCTCACTAATTTTAAAATACTACATGAATGGCATCATTATTATGTAATGGTATCCTACCCATCTCAGGATTCACATGTAATGTGGTTTCTAATGGGGGGAGGGGAGGACAATCTGTAGCTTCCACCCTCATACATTGCCCACTCTACAAAAAAACAAGGCAGGAACCATCAAGGAAATGTCACAGCATATAATTAGAACAGAATAGCATCATGAATTGAGGAAAAATCATTCATTATCAGCCCCCACATAAAGTAAGTCCAACTTGCCACAGACTCACAATTTGCTGGAGAAGGGGACACATCCAAATAAAAAGTTGCTCTCCAAGAAGAGGAAGGGCTCCATTGGCATCTGCTGAGTCTTGCATGGGAAAATCATTTCTGCTGAATTCTTACTATGCAGATGGTCTCCAATCCTCAGTCTCAAAAGAGTGGCTGCATTCTGTTTACTTGTTCCATGTAGCATAGGGAAGGCAGAATGTCCTCATATGGTCAGCATCTGCCAATGATTCTTTCAGAACCTGAGGACAAATACACTATTTCATTTGTCCTTTCAACATCTATCTTGCCCCTCTCCCACTTCTCTCTTCCCCGGTAATTGTCTTGAAAGCAGGAATAGAAATTATTAGGCCTGCAGTGAATTCAAAAAGCAAAGGTGACTGATCATACTCATGCAAGACAATAATAATAAAAATGGACATGGTTATAAGAAATAAGCAAATGAACTACATTATGCTTAAAGGCATCCTAATGAAACAACAGCAATAAAATATAATACACACTCACACACACGGAATCATATTGTAACTAAGTACATGAAAAGCTAATTGAAGTTCAGAGAAAGAACAAAACAACAATCACTAGAGTTGTAAACTTCATCTTTTCAAAATTAGACAATTTAACAAAAAGATAAGCAAGGATGCCAGTTCATGTGACTAACAAGACTGAAGACCACACATTTTCTTCATTTATCACTGACTCTCAAAAAGTGTCCCACAATGGAGTTTTGCACCAGAAGCAAAATGATGTTTGTCTCCACAAGCCAAGATACCGAGAAGACTATTTAGATGTGAGCTTGTGAATTTATAACAGAGAATGCTCACCCCTAATATGATTACTCAGTACTATCCATTCACACAGATCCCCCCCCCCAATACTCTGACAGAATGCACAACCCAGCCCTTCACTTGTACTCAGATAATTCACAGTTATGATTACTACCCGTGTATTTCCCTTCATCATATTCTTCCTCCTGTTTGTTCTCTCCCCTTTCACTCTTTCCCACCTCACCAGTGTTTTGTTTCTGTCTAACACATCCCCTAATCTTCCTGTCCTTATGTCAGCCCTCCCCACCTTTTACTTAATCTTTCCCCTCCTACTTCTGTATTGGGTAAGATAGATCTCTATATTCAACTGATTGTGTATATTATTCACTCTCTGAGCCAATAGTGTTGCCCATTGCCCATCCTTCCACCTTCCCCTTTACTGCAATAGCTCTTTCTCACCTCTTCATATGAGATAATTTACCCCATTCTACCTCTCCCTTCTGCATTCTTTGTACTCCTCTTTCTCATCTCTTAATATTTTTTATGTCATTCCCTAAAATTCACTTTATACTCATATCCTCTGGGTATATTCCTTTTATCTGTACTGTAACTGCTACAATTTTTAAGAGCTATAAGAATCATCTTCCCATGCAGGGATGTAAATTGTTGGATTCTATTGAGTTCCTTATGTTTTCTTTTCCCTTTTTACCTGTTTATGCTTTTCTTGGGTTTTGATATTGGAAGTCAAATTTTTAATTTAGTTCTGGTCTTCTGCCTATGAAGGCTTGAAGTCTTTCTATTTTGTTGAATGCATTTTTCCCTTCATGTATTATGCTTAATTTTGCTGCATATGTTATTCTTTGTTGTAGTTCTGGCTCCTTTGTCATCCACAGCATCGTGTTCCATGACCTCCCATCTTTTAATGTTGCAACTACCAAGTCCTGGGTGATTCTGATTGTGACTCCCCAATATTTGAATTGTTTCTTTCTGGACACTTGTATCATTTTTTTCCTGGACATGATAGTTCTGAAATTTGGCTATGATTTTACTTGGGGTTTTATTTTGGGATCGCTCTCTTGAAGTGATTGGTGGATTCTTTCAATGCCTATTTTTGCCCTCTGGTTCTATGACATCAGGGCAGTTTTCCTTGATAATTTCTTGAAAGATTTTGTGTAGTTCCTCCTTTTGATTATGGCTTTCAGGTAGTCCAATGATTCTGATATTATCTCTTTTGTATCTATTTTCAGGTCAATTATTTTTACCATGGGTTGTTTTACATTTTCTTCCATTTTTTTTCATTCTTTTGAATTTGTTTGACTGATTCGTGATGTTGCATAGAGTCATTGGCTTCCACATGCTCAATTCTAACTTTTAAGGTATTGTTTTCCTCAATTAGCTTTTGTTGTTTCTTTTCCATTTGACCAATTATAATCTTTAAAGAGTTGTTTCCTTCAGTGGATTTTTGTATGTCCTTTACCATTTGGCCAATTCTACTTTGTAAGCAGTTTTCCAAGCTGTTGACCCTTTTTTTCATAATTGTCTTGCATCATTCTCATTTCTTTTACCAATTTTTCTCTCTTATATGATTGTTCAGCTCCTTTTTGAGCTCTTCCATGAGATCTTTCTGGGCTTAGAACAACTTCCTGCATTTTTCTTTGAGTTTTTACCCATAGGTGTTTCGACATTGTTGTCCTCTTCTGAGTTTATGTCTTGGTATTCCCTGTCACCATAATAATTTTCTATTGTCAGATTATTTTTTAGTTATTTTCTGCTCATCCCCTCATTTTTTGGCCTTTTTGGCCTGTCTTTTAAATTGGAGCTCTGCTCCTAGTGTTGAAGGGGTACTGTCTCAGGCTTCTTGTACCAGAGGCTGCAGGCCCTGGCTGTTTCTTTGATGCTTCACTGATGTTGCCCTAAGGCCCATGGAGGACTTGTGTCTGGTGCTGTACTGAGGGGTTTGGGCAGGGATTGACTGGTGCTACTGAAAACCATATAGGTCTGGCAGCTTATTTGGTGCTCACCTGGGGTCCTAGGGATAGTGTCTGCTTTGTGTTGAGGCCTTTTGGGGTATTTATGTGTTTTCCAGTGGTTACACTGAGGCATGTGGTGTCAGGCCTCTGGAGGGTACCTGACTGCCTAAGGCTGTGCTGAAGGTGGTTCTCAGAGCTAGAGTCAGCCCTTTACCCTAGCTGTGCTAAGGAACTCAGGGGGAGGGGTTCTGGGTGGGTGTTGGTATTTGCCTGCTCCACCACACTGGGGCTCAGAACCTCTCACTGGTTACCTGAGGTGGGGCTTGTTGCTGGCTTGATGGGATGCTTCCCTTCCTGGGCTATGCTCCCTTTTCACCCTTGTGAGATAGAACTTTCTTGCTGATCCTCCAAGTTTTGTAGGGTGAAAGATTGTTTCCCTCCTGTCTTTTTGCTGCTTCTGCTATTCCAGGATTTGTTTGAGGGCTCTATTCTGTGGTTGTTTGGAAGTGAGTGTGGAGGAGTTGAAGCAGTTTACTCCACCATCTTGGCTTCCAGAAGTCTATCTGTATTTAATTCTTTTTTTTTTTGAGGGAGGAAGGTAGGGCAATTGGGGTTAAGTGACTTGCCCAAGGTCACACAGCTAGTAAGTGTGTCAAGTGTCTGAGGCCACATTTGAACTCAGGTCCTCCTGACTCCAAGGCCAGTGCTTACTCACTGCGCCACCTAGCTGCCCCTATATTTAATTTTTTATGCACATGTCATATCTCCCCAATTAAAGTTCCCTGCAGAGAGGGACATTTTCATTTTTGTCTTTGAGTTCTCGACGGGTAGCATAGTGCAGGGGACATAATGGGCACTTAATAAATGCTTGTTGAATTGAAAGTATGATTAATCACTAATTATTATGAATTAAATGAAGCAAAATTAGAATTTCTCTCACTAGACACTCAAGCCACTATTCTACCCATCTGAAAGGACCTCTACTCCCAGACTCCCCTCTAAAAGTCTCACAGCAAAAGGAGAACATCAAATGGCTGAACTCAGCAAAGAAATATCAGGAGTAAAAGTTAAAATTAGCCTGACAGTCTGTTCCACATCCAAATAGCTCAACTGGCAATTTCTGCTTAAGGGAAAGCAAAATTGGTGCCAACATTGAATTCCCTTTCTCCCCTAGAAAAGATGGACTGCTCTCAGGTCACTAATTCATCAACATTGAGGAAACCTTGAATCCAGGCCTGGCTCCCCTCTCCCATAGTCTTCTTTCCACGGTGGTCAATATTTTTACTGTGGGAAGGAGCAAAAAGGTGACTGTGGTCAGAATTCAGGTGCTTGGTACCTAAATTAAAGGAAGAACTAAAGAGCAGCCATCTTCACCTGACTTCTGAAAGTAATTAATTTAAAAACTACCACCTCCTTGAAAGATAAAATAAAACACATGTATCCAGTGATGCTGCTATGTGACATGTGTATTGATTTTTCAATTCAACCAACAAAATGATGGAAACTAAATTAACTTATTTTCCTTTATGTCATTTATGTTTTCAGAACATTTCTTTTTGACATTCCAGTCTCAGTTCTTTATTGGTCCATCTCTCAATGCTCTCTGATTTTATTAAATCTTAATCTTAAATCTCTCTGGCATACCATAGATAGAGTCTTCAGGTCCTTTTATTCAAGATGAACTAAACATTTTACAACCACAGAAATTTGGAGGTGGAAATCTTAAAGATGTTTTAGTCCTGTTTTCTCATCTTAAAGATTAAAAAGCTGAAGCCTATTATCATTTATCACATCTAGGTTTAAGGGAAATAGAGATATGGTTGTTATTTGATGATGAGAGATGTTTAGCTCTCACCTTAAGGACTCTTTCATTAAGTTTCAGTCAGTTTCCTAGTCAGCTAGAACTTTTGAGCCAAAAGAGTTGTGACCTTTAAGGCTTTATGATGAAGAAATTACCAATGGAGCTCTGAGTTCAGGGAGCTATTTGATATTTAGGAAGTGTAGGTTGCTTCGAGCCAGGGGAATTGCAACCTTTGGCCTATGCTCAGCTGCTGTTTACACTGGGTCTTTTACAGAAGGCTTCTGATTCCTAATAAAAGTCAGTTGAGCAAAAGAGCTTCATTTCTTGGGAAAAGTCAGAATGTCTGCTATAAATTAATAAAACCTCACTCAGGCTTCCCCAGTGAAGTTGACAGGCAAAGTCTATTGACTTAGTTCACCAGATCACTTCATCAGGCAGTTGTCCAAGAAAACTAATATCAAGAACGACAAAGGAATGAGAACTGAGCAATTCAATTCCAACAAATGTATAGAACAGGAACAATAATGTTATAATAATCTACCTAGAACATGCAGGGATTTTTTGGTTTTTCTTCCATGCCTAAGCAATTGTCTTCTATATGTAGCTAGTAAAAATGAAAAGAAAAATCTATGCCTATTCAAAATTTATCCTTCAAAATATTTCAACCTCAAATGAATGGAAGAAGCAACGGGGGCAATTCTTATTCTAAAAGTAATTTTGACCAACTAAAAGATATAGGCTATTGAGCCAGAAATGATGTAAACTTCAGGAAAAGAAATCACTCCATCAAGAATTCACAATATATTAGAAGAAAGTCAGATATAGTCTGACATGGGGTTTGGATTTGGGCAGAGCAGATTTCAAAGGATTCAAAGAAAGGATACATTCCCATGGCCTTAATTCTATCACAGAGGCAGGAAAGTTGGGAAATTCTTTGAGGATCAATTTTTCAAGATGCAAACTGAAAACACTCTGTTGAGGAAGTAAAGGAGTCTCTATGGAGCTACAGTGAATGTATAGGAAAATTACAAACATGTTTGTGTATATATAGATGCACATTTGTGTATATATACACATACATATATACATATGTATATCATATATTTGTACATATACACATATATACATATATTTGTGTGTGCATACATCCATATATGTACATACACATATATTGTGTGCATATACATATATGCATGTGTACAATGTACACATATATACACACATATAAAATATATAGTATATTATATATGTGCATATATATGTATATATATACACATGTATATACATAATATATGATATATATCTGCTAGGTAGCAGAATAGATAAGGTGCCAGGCCTGAAGTCAGGAAGACTCATCTCTATGAGTTCAAATATGGCCTCAGACACTTACTAGCTGTGTCATCCCGGGCAAGTCACTTAACCATGTTTACTTCACTTTTCTCATCTGTAAAACGATCAGGGAAGGAAATAGCAAATTATTCTACCTTGGCCAAGAAAACCCCAAATAGGGTCACAGAATCAAACACAACTGAAATATGTGTATTTTTATGTATTTATATATGTATATATACATACACATGTGTGTAAATGAAAGCAAAAGAAAGCAATTTAGAATGAATATAAAAACGTGGAACATTCTCTCAATGTCACATAAATAAAGTAAAATTAAGAATTAGTAAAGGCAACAAGAAATATTTAGGAAAACAAGGATTATGTGTGTTTCTTTTTTGTATCATTTTTTTCAGTCAAGATGGTGACACAAGGGATGCAAAGGGATCCAGGCTTTTCATATACCCATTAGAAAACAACAAATGGAAACATCAAAGAAAATGAAAGTTACTCTATAAAAAAGACAAAAGGAGGAAATTAAAATCAAATTAAAAATAATCAAGGCTTAGTTCTGGCATGATTTAAAATATTTATGTATAGTATAGTGTATACACAGTGTGTATTACATTTATATACATAAATACATATACACATATATGCCCACATTAAGGAGTAACTAAATTAGATTCAAGAAAGCAATGAAGGCAATATCTAATATGGAGAATATAATGGAGAACTTTAATTAAGAGCATTACCAGAAACAAGTTCAGTAGAGCTGAAAATATAATTATTGTCCATAGAGAAAGCCCTGCACTATCCAAATGACTGCAAAACATGCAAAACCAAGTGACCAGACTTAATGATGTCAGGATTTTCTAATTTCATCATTGCTGACATTCCAGAAATTTTAGTAAAACTAAATGATTTATATATAAAATTTTAGGAAATTATTTTCAAATAAAATTCCCAGAATTAAGTAAATGGATTTCAATATACAGAAACACAGACTCTTAAGAGTTTAAAGAAACCTTATTTCAATGGGAATTACCTTTACTACATACCTAGAAAGCAGTCGACCAGGATTCACTTGAGTATCTTCAAAGAGGAGTAATACACTGTCTCTTGATATGGCCTTTTTTTTCTTACACCAAGCCTAAATATATTTCTCTAAAATTTACATACATTATTTCTAGATATGGTCAATGAGAATTTTTTTTTAAAAAATGTCTAAAATCATTTCCATATGATAGTCCTCCATGTACTTGAATGAATAAAATACTTAAAAATGTATTAAATGCTTACTATGTGCAAAGCACTGTGGAAATCAATGGGGATATAAAAAGTACGATTTTAAGCTCATTTTCTGAAAAGTGGAGAGGACATTTAAAAGAGATTTGGGTATATAAGTCAGATGAAAATGCCCAATTGTCCTTACAATCCAGTGACAAGGTAGGAGTGCACTTTCTTTAGTGTCATTTCCATTAATAAAACACATCTTTCTGACGTTAAAGCATTTGGTGGTGGCAAGGATTTTGATATCAAAAACTTCCTTTGCTGGTTCTACAGTAGCTGCTAAGGAGACTGGGGCTGCAATAAATGCAGAGGGAGTTGCTGGGTCAAATTTTCATGAAGATTGCTTCACTGGAGGTGGCTGTGGGAGAGAGCTATAAATGGACAGGTGGTGTCCAGAGGGACATAGAACTACCTGGCTCATTAGTGTTAATGGGCCAACAGTTAGCATTGGTCATGACAAAGGATGATGGTCCTCTTATTTACAGGGTTTGTTCCTCTGTATTATGACTGGACATTAGGTTGGAAATGCAGAGTATACTATAATTCACAAGATGTCTGCAAACAGCTACTATGTTCCACCTCTCTTTTCTTTCCTAGGTTACAGTTGTTTCAGTGGCTCCTCACATGACATAACATTGAGAACATTTGCCATATTGTTTAAGTTCAGATGGATGCTCTGAAGCTAGCAGGGTCCTCCTTAAGTTCTGGTGCCCAAAGCTGAACACTCTCCTCTAGGTGTAGTCTTATTAATACAAAGTACGATGAAATTATCTCTCAGTGCAGTGCAAATTGGATTATGAGGGGTTTTGATGTTTTTTGCTATGTTTTGTTTTCTTTGGGGCTACCATGTTACTCTTCTGATCCATGTTGAGCTTACATTCCTCTAAATCCCAAGTTTTTTTTCTTTTTTTATGTGAACTGCCATTTAATAGACCTTCTGTGTCTTGTACTTATGAAATTGATTTTTTTTAAATCCAGGTGTAACTACTGAATTTTGTCTCATTAGATTCAACTTAATTTCCTAGCTCTTTCAGATCTTTTTAGATTTTGACAGTAACCCAGTTTATTAGCTATCTCTATTAGCCTTAGAACATCTGCAAAATTGATAAACACGACATTTCCTTTTCTCCAAGTTATTGATCAAAATGTTAAATAGCAGAAGACCATGAACCAGGGAGCTCTTCTAGAAAACTTCTTTCCAAATCGATACTGAATGGGAATAATCACTAACATGGGGGTCCAGCCATTCATCCAGTTCAGAATTCAAACATCTGAATTATTAGCTAGCACACATCTCTGCCTTTTCTTAAGAGGAATATTTAAATATACTTTGCAAATACAATTGTCCCATATTATACTGATATTTCATACTAATGCTGTACTATTAACAGGATCACTGAGACTTGAGAAGTCTTTGCTGAAATAAAAGACTATTCTTGAACCATTTGCAGGCATTGAGGGGAGTTCAATTCATTTGAAAGATTCCAGCAGGCTTCAAGAAGAGTTTTTCTCCATGTTTAAGGACAATCTATAGGGAGGTATAGAGTCAAGAGCTACATTAATAAATCAGTCCATAAGCATTAGTTAAGCACCTACTATGTGGCAGGTCCTGGGGATATAAACACACACCCATACACACACACACACACGCACATGCACACACCCCAATTCTTATTCACAAAGAGGTAATATTCTATAAGAGAGATAACATCTACATGTAGAGACATACAGAACAAATACAAAAATATAAATGTGGTAGTCAGAAAAAGGGCCTTAAGTTGGAGAAGGGACATTATAAAAGGCTTCCTGTGGAAGACCATATTTGAATTATATCTTCAAAGAAGGGAGACATTCTATGAGGTACCAGGGAGGAGGAAGTATATTCCAAGAATTGAGGGGATTAACATGGTCAGATTTGTGCTTAAGTGAAATGACTTTGACAACTGTGTGGAGGATTAATGAGAGTAAAAGAGACATGAGTCAGGGATACCAATAAGAAGGTATTGTATGCCAGAAATGGAGGGGCCTGAACTAAGGTAGTGACTGAGTAGAGAGAATGAGTTGAACACAAGAGATGTAGTGGAAATAGAAATAGCAAATTTTGGCAACTGATGGGATATCAGATAAATACAAATAATACAAATAGATAAGTGCACCAATCAGTGATCCACAGTAGAAAAGACAGGGTTGTGCCAAAGAAGACAATAGATGGGATCAGAACAAAGCAGCAGTTTGGGATTTTTGATGAAAGCAAAGATCAGTAAACAGTTCTGTTTTCTCTGTTTTCCAATGTCACTTAAGGCTGCTAATAAATTATATATCATTAATAATTATTTTTGTCAGAATTGAATTCATGGTTTGATATTTCAAGAATTGGAGCTACCCCTCCAAATATCTTTAAAAATTATTCTAAACAAATTTGAGAGCAGCAAAAGCCACAAAAAGATGGACTGAAACAAAATTTCAGGCCAAGACAACTTGGAATGTTGGCAGGAAAGATCTGATCAGCAAACCTGAAGCAGGCCTCTGGGTGACTGAATCACTGGCTTCCAGGACTCTCAGCTTGTAGGTTCCAAAGATGACTTAGAAGGTCAGCAGGAAAGGTCTGTCATACCTGGGGGATAGTAGAGCTCAATCCAGCACAGGCCAAAGCAGCACAGCTTTGGCCAGAGAAAACCAGGAGCAGGCCTTGGGAGTGACTGAATAAGCAGCTGCAGATGCTGCTTCTGGAGCTCTCAGCCCATGGAAGGTAAGGGGGTCAAAGAGCTGATCAGAAGGAGATTTCAGGGATCTTTTCTATAGCACTGATGCAGGACTCTGTTGCTTTGCCCATATTCAGGTCACATTCTTGGGTGGCAGGCCTAGGGTGAGGAAGAGCAGTACCATAGCAGAGCTAGCAGCCACAGAGGTGGAGAGACCATCCTTACACTGCCAGGACTGAAAAGAGTGCTTGTGGTCACTCACAGACCAGAGCACAGGCAAGGAGAGTAGGAAACAAATCTCCCCTTAGATCATACCACCCTGGAAGAACTCAAAACTTAGAAGTCCCTAGAAGTATCTCTGTAAATAGCAGCATAAAACCCCTGAAGCTTAGGATAGTGTACCCTCCCCCCTAGAAGGCGAGCCCTACTATATTAAAGAGTTAAAAGTTAATTAATAGGCTGGGGGAAATGAACAAATGATGGAAAAAAAAACTCTGACTATAGAAAGTTAATAGGAAGATCAAAACGCAAACTCAGAAGAAGATAACAAAATCAAAGCCCCTACATCCAGAGCCTCCAAGAAAAAGTACGAATTGGTCTCAGGCCATAGAAGAGGTCAAGAAAGATTTTGAAACAAGTAAGAGAGGTAGAGGAAAAATTGGGAAGAGAAATGAAAATGATGCAAGACAATCATGAAAAAGGAGTCAATAGCTTGCTAAAGGAAACACAAGAAAACAATAAAGAAAACAACATCTTAAAATACAGACTAGGCCAAATGTTAAAAGAGGTCTGAAAAGCCAATGAGGAAAAGAATGCCTTAAAATGCAGAGTTGGCCAAATGTAAAAGGAGATCCAAAAGCTCACTGAAGAAAATAATTCCTTAAAAATTAGAATGGAGCAAATGGAAGGTAATGACTTGGAGAAATCTAGAAGCAAAAAATAAAAGAATGAAAAAATAAAAGACAATGTGAAATATCTTATTGGAAAAGCAACTGACTTGGAAAATAGATCCAGGAGAGAGAATTTTAAAATTATTGGACTATCTAAAAGCCATGATCAAAAAGTCAGCCTAGACATCATCTATCAAGAAATTATCAAGCAACACTGCTCTGATATTCTACAACCAGAAAGCCAAATTACAAATTGAAAGAGTCCACCAATCACCCAGAGAAAGAAATACCCAAATGAAAACTTCCAGGAATATTATAGCAAATTCCAGAACTCCTGAGTCGAGGAGAAAATATTGCAAGAAGCCAAAAAGAATCAATTGAAGTACCGTGGAGCCACAGTCAGGTTAATACATGATTTGGCAGCTTTTGTATTAAAGGATTGGAGGCCTTGGAATATGATATTCAAGAGGGCAAAATAGCTAGGATTACAACCAAGAAAACCTACCCAACAAAACTGAGTATAATTCTTCAGGGGAAAACAATAGACATTCAGTGAGACAGAAGGATTTAAAGTCTTCTTGATGAAAAAGTCAGAGCTGAATAGAAAATTTGCCTTTCAAACACAAGATTCAAGAGAAGCAAAAAAAGGTTAACAGAAAAGGGAAGTTACAAGGGACTTAATAAGGTTAAACTGTTTACATTCCTACATGAGAAGATGATATTTGTAACTCAAAAGATATTTCTCATTATTAGGGCAGTTAGAAGGTGGGTGTGGGTGTGGGTGTGGGTGTGGGTATGAGTGTGGGTGTGTATAGATAGATAGAGGAAACAGCTGTGGGTTGAATATGAAGGGATGATATTGAATAGATAAAATTAATTGGTGAGAGAGGAATGTACTGGGAGAAAGAGAAAGGGGGAGATAGAATGGGGTGAATTATCTCCACTGAAAGACACAAGAAAAAGTTTTTACAATGGAAGAGAAGAGGAGAGAGGTGAGGGGGAGTGAATGAACCTTACTCTCACTGGAATTGGCTCAAAGAAGGAACAACATACACATCCAATTGGGTATAGAAATTGATGTTAACCTACAGGAATTTAGGAAGGGAAAGGAGAAAAAGAAGTGGAGATGAAAGAAAGGTGGACAGATTGGGGAGGAGGTAGACAGAAGCATAACACTTTGAGGAGGTAGAGAGTGAAAGGAGAGAGAAAATAGAATAAATGGGGGTGGGGGAATAGGATGGAGGGAAATACAGTTAGCAATAGAAACTGAAAAAAAATTGTAGCAACTTTCTCTGATAAAGGCCTCATTTATTAGACATATAGCGAACTGAGTCAAATTGATAAAAATAAGAGACATTCCACAATTGATAAATTATCAAGAGATATGATCAGTTTTCAGATGAAGTAATCAAAGCTATCAATAGCCTTATGAAAAATACTCTAACTCACTACTGATTGGAAAAATGCAAATTAAAATAATTCTGAGGTACTTCTTCATACCTATTAGATTGGCTAATAGGACATAAAAGATAAATGACAAATTTTGGAGGCAGTGTGAGAAAAAAAATGAGACATTAATCCACTGTTGGTGAAGTTGTTAACTGATTCAACCATTCTGTAGGGTAATTTGAAACTGCCCAAAGGGCTATAAAACCATGCATACCCTTTGACCTAGCAATACCACAACTAGGTCTCTATCCTAAAAGTGATAAAACAAAAGGAAAAGGAAAAGGACCTATATGTGCAAAAAAATAGTCATAGCAGCTCTTTTCTGGGGGCATATAGTTAGAAATTGAGGGGATTTACATTAATTCAGGAATGGCTTAATAAGTTGTGGTGTGTGATTATGATGGAATACTATTGTACTATAAGAAATTATAAGCAGAATGCGATCAGAAAAACCTGAAAAGACTTGTTTGGGCTGTTGAAATGTGAAATGTACTGTGTACAAAGTAACAACAATATTATAAGATGATCAGCTGTGAACGACTTAGCTATTCTCAGCAATACAATGATCCAAGACAACTCTGAAGGACTTATGATGAAAAATGCTATGCATTCTCAGAGGAAGAACTGATAGTGTCTGAATACAGATTGAAATGTACTTTTTTTAAACTTTATTTTTCTTGAGTTTCTTTGGTCTGTTTTCTTTCCCAACATGACTATTATGGATATGTTTTGCTTGATTACACATCTATAGGCTATATCAAATTGCTTGCTTTCTCAATGAGGAGGAGTCTTGAGAGAGGAAGGGAGAGACTTTGGAACACAGAGTTTTAAAAACAAATGTTAAAAATTATTTTTACATGTAGCTACGGAATAATAAAATACTATTTAAAATGTGAGTTTCTATATTTTTGGTAGTTTTTAAATATCAAAAGATTATACACACATATACACTTATATACATATATGTGTGTATATACAGGAGACACACTTTTGTACATGGTCAATATGGAAATTTGTTTTGCTTGTTATGCATATTTGTTAAAAAAAATAAGGGTTTTTCCCCCTTCCAGAGCCAATTTTCTGCCATGAGTTCAATCACACTAAGCCTCAAGAATATCAAAGAGGTTGAATTTTCCCACCTGTGTTAGCTTCACTAATTTTCCTTGCTTATTACCCATACTTTATGTATTTGATAATACTCATCTGAGGTTATAAGGTTCATAAATTTCTTCATAGCATAGTAAAAGAGCACTAAGTTTTGAGACAGAGAATCTGGTTCAAATTCCACCTCTGAAACATACGACTTACAGGTCCTTGACGGACTTTGAATTTTTAGATGATCTTTTTGGACTAGATGATCTCTGAGATCACTGCAAACTCTAAATCTATGATCCTTTCTCATATGTGTCTCCTGTGATTTTATGTGTCTTCTACTACTAGTATTCCTAACTTATAGCTGTCTTCTTTGATATATAACTTGGTGGATATGAATACACAATTTTCTCTATCCAACATTCTTTTCAGTTTAAAATCACTTTGATTAGATTTGCAAGAATATAAGCAAGTGAATTCTTAGGAGTACTTTTAGTTATATTCCTTCATAGTCTAAGTAGTGAACCAGAAAGAATTCATGTACTCTGATGAGGATGAATTCAATATGCAGCACAGAACATATTATAGATAAACCACAATACTTTAACAGTGAGGAAAAACTGCTTCAGGCTGCCAGAAGAAAAACAGTATTTACCCATTAAAGAACACTAATTGGAATCCCAGCATATTTCTCAAGGAAACCCAAAGAGGAACATAGAAAATGGAAAACAACATATACAAAATTAAAAAGCACAGTCCATGAACCCAGAATTATCTCCCCCCTCAAAACTCAGTACGCTGTTTCAAGGCAAGATGTAGAGATTTGCAAAGCGACCATAATGAAAAGTTTGAAGAAAGACATGACCGCTGCAGGGAAGTCTTCCAATAGCAGCCAAGCCTTCCAGTCAAAAAGATAAGCACTTAAAGGAATTTGTACATCTCAAATCATGATAAACCAGATGCCAATATTGCAAGAACACCCAGAGTACTGTGTTGGCTATATCGCTAAATGTTTCAGAATGTTTCCATGAAATGGGGGGGGGGGGAAGAAAGAAAAACAGTGGAAGCAAGAGAGTCTAAGGGAACAAGTTATTCCC
This sequence comes from Trichosurus vulpecula, assembly GCF_011100635.1. Lineage (NCBI taxonomy): Eukaryota > Metazoa > Chordata > Mammalia > Diprotodontia > Phalangeridae > Trichosurus > Trichosurus vulpecula. The sequence goes on along the minus strand of NC_050578.1, from coordinate 94,137,532 downwards.
AAAGGGGATATCTTTAAATAATGTGAAGTCCAAGTTAATGAAATGTACATAGCTATCAATGTAAATCACAGAAAGTTCATTTAGCTTGACCTTGTTATATTAGAATTAATAATAGAAATAATTGAAATGAATGCATACCACCCTCCAATAGAATGAATGAAGAAAATATGAACCTAATGATTATAAAAGTAAACATAATGGTTTAAATTCTCCAATAGGCATATATATGTACTAATATGACTAATATGTATATAAGCACACATGCAGACACATATACATATGTATATATTTTATATGCATATACACAAACATGTGCACATGCTGATATATGCACATATTTGTATACATATATCTCAATACACATACTGGTTTGCATGCCTATCTCTATGTATGTGCACATGTATGTATATATGTGTACTGTGTGAGAATACATATACATGTACACATATATCCTAAGTGTACATGTATACATATCAATATGTATATATAAAGGAATTTGTATATGTATATGTGTATATATAGACTACACTTATCCCTTTGACATTGTGATTTTCCCCATCATGGTTTCAATATATTATAGGTCTTCATAAAATGGAAATTTGAGGGGAATTTTGCAGAAGCTACAGAAAGCACATGAAGGCCAGCAGAAAACACAGAAAGCATTTAGAAACTCAGAAATGCACAAAATATATGAATAGTATTTTATATAGCTATATACTATGTATATATATTATGTACTATGTGTATAGTATTTTATATGGCCTATGACCAAACATTTAACCCACATTTTACGATAAGGTATTGTAAACGCCCCATAAAAGAAAAAGAAAAAAAATCATACTTCTTCTGTGGTATGAAGGGAGGGCCAAAAAATTTTACACACATTTTTCAGATCATGGGAGTGCCTTGCCCCTAATCCTGATGACGTGGAAGGGACAACTCTATACATTCCATGCAAAATGTATCACATTATAGATTGTGTATAATTTATAGATAAATAACTGTATATAATTATTCCATATTATGATCCCCATTTTACACAAAGATGAGAAAATAAATGTTATGAATGTTTAAGGGAATTTTCCATGGTCATAAAGCAAGTCAGCATTAGAGGCATGATATAATACTTTTTCCTAACTCTAAGTCCAAAATAACTTCTTTGTAGTCTGTTTTTAATGCAAAAACTCAATATCCTTAAATCTATATTGCTGCCCAGGAGCTCGTACTCTTCCTGAATTTTTTATTAAGTATGTAAAATATTCTTGGAATAGTATGCAGAAAATATATTCTCTGATAACATTTTTATCAAATTTACTAATTTTTTTTGTTTATTTTTCTTCCCTTTGTCCCAGTTGCCCACCACCAAAAACCTATCCAATCCATCCTTATGGTATGGAGATCATTGACCTGGATTTTCAAAAATTATGCCATTTTAGCTTAAGTTCCTGCCTACTGAGCTATAAAGAGTTTTAGTATGTACCAAATAGTTGATGGACTGCCTAAGGACCTAAAAGTATATCATTTATTTGGCTGCAAGGTGATTTTCTTTTTGATTTGTTTTATTTGTACCGTGATAGCCATAGCAGACCACTGACTTAGTTATAGGCAGATTTATATCTATACCTGTATGCCCATGCTTATGAAATTAAAGATGCTTAAATTATTGAAATATTCATAGTCACATTCTTCTTAAAATACGTGAAATAATTCTTATTCCCTCCTTTACCTTGTGCACCCAGAAAATATCTGAAGATGAATATACTCTTATATCTTTTCTTTTGTAGATCACTTAGCTAGGTTATTCATATTTAATTCCTTTAATCTTTGTTCATACATCAAATTTTGGGGGTCCTTAAATAATTTCCATGTCAATTTCCAGAATTCAAAGGTGTAACTAGAAGTCTAAATGCCATGTTAAAGCTGAAAGGGGCATAAAAGATCATCTCACAATCTCTTTTCCAAGGTTTGATAATTTTGTACTTATTTTATGAGTAACTAATATCAAATTGCTACAATGTTTTCTTATACTGTTTTACAGTAGTCTGAATTTGTAGTAGCACTATATGCCTGAACATATAGCAAAGGACTAAGAATTCTCTGTTGTCTTTGAGCCATCTTAAAATCTAAAAGCATTTGTTTTTGTTCTCCCCTCCTTAGGCCCAAAATACCATTAGCTAAGTGTTTTCCCAGACATAGAAGGTAGAATATAATTCCTACACTTGCTCTCATCCTGAGAGGGAGCTGACATTCACTAGTTTATATCCTGGTAAAAATGCATTTGACTAGAAAACTAATGAGGTGATAAAGCCTCACTAATCAACAAATGCTAGCCAACTAGGACCCACTCAACCATTAGCTAAATGGATGGGTGGGGAAGAGAACTACACTTTGGGGGATACCTAAGAAAAAGAATGATTTTTTAGGCAGCAAAAGTACCTTCCATAAATAAATGAAAAAAATAATTTTTTTTCATTATAGACAGAAAAAACATGACAGTTTCTTTAAAGATAAAAACCTACTTTCAGTTCATTTATTCAACCCTTTTCTGTTATTCGTTGATGGTGAATGAGTATTGGTGGACTAACAAATGTATTCTTTTCATTTGTTTTTAGTTCATAATCTTATTTAGTCTTCCTTGGGAAATTCCTCGACAAGTCTCAGTTCCTTTCTCTACAAACTTGTAGTTCTAAAACCAAAACTTCTGTAAATGACTGACTGTTCCCCAACATTGGCCATCTTAGAAATCCACAGAAAGACAGATATGCAGAGATAGGAATGAGAACTGAGAAATCATCCTGATTGTGTTAAAAATTAACTACAAATGTATCCCTGCTAGCCAAATAACACAAGTTAATATTATTGATGTTGAATTGTGTTTTTATTTTGTTATTTTTTTAAATTACATTTTAAACTGATTCCAACTGGTGTGTTTCCAACTGTATTTTAGTTCATCCTCCCACCCCACCCTGCATTTAACAAATAAAGTAATTAGGACCACAGCTAAAAAATTCTAGAGATTAACCTGATTGAAGTCTTCTTTATTCCAAATCTAGTATTCTTTCCATTACCTTATACTGTAATTTTATGAGGCAGCATGACATATAAAGTGTTAGATTTAGAGTCAGGAAGCATTGGTTCACATCTTACTTTTGAAATCAACTATCTAGAGCTCTCTGAGTCTTAGTTCTTTTTCTTTAAAATGGAGATAATGATACCTCTAATACTTGCCTCATAAGGTTGTTGTGAAAGTCCAATGTGATTAGGTTTGTTATTATAAACCTTAACACATTTTATGGATAGTAGTTTAAGAAACAGCATTATATAGTGAGTAAACAGCAAATATTTGATGAAGAAGACTTAAATTTAAATACAGCCTATGAAATATCCTGGATCTGAGAGCCTGGTCAACTCATTTGACTTTTCTGTGCCCCACACAACACTATAAGGCTATAAATTGTAGAATGTATGCTGAGCTGTATCAATAGAGGAGTTACCATTACTGATGAAATCACAGGCCAGTTCTTATCTATGTCCTTATTTTTAAAAAGTTATTTTAAAGTATACAAGTGTTTTAGACAAGGGGAAAATGTTTTATTTTTCTTTTATATCCCGTAGTAGATACTGCATCACTGCAAATCAATTAATTACCAATGAAGGAAGGTGAAACAAGGGATCATTTTATATTAATCAAAAGTTTATTGTTATTTTCTCTGAAATATAATGTAATAGGGAAAAAGTTACACTGTATGTCCCTTTCCCATTCAGCCTTGATGTCCTACATAGAATGATTTAAAACAAAACTCTCCATCTTAACCAACAAACTGGTCTCACTGAACACTTTTTCTGTTGATAATATCTCCTTTCTTCTAATCACTTAAACTCAAAATCAGTGAGTCATTTCACTAATAGGTCAAAAACAATACGTTTCTTCCTCAACTTACAAATACATTCAGTCCTTTATTCCTATTTATTGATTCTATAAGCAGGCTTTCATGGAGCTTGCCTAATGATCAGGAATGAATAATTTGTCTCATATTATAAGTGGATTATCAACTCCAATTCCATGGAACAGAATGATTTCACAGCTCTACGTTTGTCTTCTTCTGCCACCCAATAATCGTATTTCCCATGGGTCCAGAGGCCAAGTGGCTTCCCCCCCCCCAAAAAAAAGTATATTCCGGTTCTATAACATTCTTCTTTGTCCAATTGTTAAGTATTATTAACATCACCCTGAGCTTCTCCCTGTGACATCTAAGTAAGGTAAAACACCCATAATATTGCCAAGAGAAGGGAGTAAATTTTTCCAATCTACATTATACTACCTTTAATGGTTAGCTATCATTTTGCACATATATGCACAGATAAAGATAGAGAGAAAGAAAGAAAGAAAGAAGGAAGGAAAGAAAGAAAGAAAGAAAGAAAGAAAGAAAGAAAGAAAGAAAGAAAGAAAGAAAGAAAGAAAGATGGACAGATACATAGATATTAGATTTTTAGTTAGTCAGTACATAGTCAGACTGCAGGTGCATTGAGAATAAGGATTGCTTTGAGTCTTTTAATTCTTTATATCCTTAGAGCTTAGCTCAATGCCTTATATGCATTAATTAATGTTAGCTAATTGTAATCAAAATGGGAGCATTGGTTTATTTAAAAAAGGAATGGCACACCTAAAAATTATATGTTCTCTTCTATATGTAATGCTAATTTCAAAGTTGACATGGCAACACAAATTTAAAACATTTCAAAACAATGTTTCCCTTTTGTGCTTGCATTCACTTATGTTTTCTTCTGATATTTTTAAGTAGTTATTTCTAATAAATTTATTTTTTATTTTTAGTTTACAACATTCAGTTCCACAAGTTTTGAGATTCCAAATTTGCTCTCCTTCCCTCTCCTCCCTCCTTACCCCCCAAGATGGCATGTAATCCAATGTAGGTTCTACATTTACCTTAACATTGAACTTATTTACATGATAGTCCAGCTGTAAAGAAGAATTAGAACCAATAGAATGAATAATGAGAAAGGACAAACGAAACCAAAGTAGAAAGCAAAAGAAAAGAGAGGGCAAATAATTTGCCTCAGTCTGCATTCAGATTCCATAATTCAGCTTTTTCCATCATAAGTCTTTTGGAGTTGTCTTTGAACCTTGTATGGATGAGAGGAGTCAAGTCTATCAAAATTAGTCCTTACAGATACCGTGTGTCTGTAATCATGTATAATAATCTGCTGGCTCTGCTCCCCTCACTCAGCATCAGTTCATATAAGTCTTTCCAGGTTATAATGAAGTCTGTCTGTTCCTCATTTTTTATTGAACAATAGTATTCCATTACATTAATATACAAAAATTTATTTAGTCGTTCCCCAATTGATGGGCATCCCCTTGATTTCCAGTTCATTGCCACAGAAGAAGCTGCTATAAATATTTGTATAATGCTTGCTGCTGGTTTTAGGTAGATGCTACTTATAATTTTAAGGAAGACTCCATTTATTCCTAAGCTTTCTAATGTTTTTAATAGGAGTGGGTGTTGTATTTTGTCAAAAGCTTTTTCTGCATCTATTGAGATGATCATACGGTTTCTGCTAGTTTTGTTGTTGATATGATCAGTTATGCTGATTGCTTTCCTAATATTGAACCAGCCTTGCATTCCTGGAATAAATCCTACCTGATCATAGTGGATTATTCTCGTGATAAGTTGCTGCAATCTTTTTACTAATATTTTATTTAAAATTTTTGCATCAACATTCATTAGGGAAATTGGTCTATAATTTTCTTTCTGTGTTTTGACTTTTCCTGGTTTAGGTATTCCATATTTGCATCATAAAAACAATTTTGTAGGACTCCTTTGCCAATTTTCCAAAATAGCCTATAATGTATGGGAATTAATTGTTCTTTAAATGTTTGATAAAATTCACATATAAAACCATTTGGCCCAAGTATTAGGAGGGCAGAATTTATAATTTCAAAGAGGATCATATATATGTCTGAAAGATTCGGTACCGCCGGATATAAGTAATTCTCAAAGTAGGAGGCAGAAGAATCAAGGCATATATTTAGGCTCCACAGTAACCAACCCACAAACCAGCATCCCCATTTTGATATTTTGATCAAAAGCTTCCAGGCCCAGTAAGTCCGCCTCACAAGAGTAACCAGGAGGCCACAGAGAAGCATGATGGTATAAAGCAAAATCATATACATGCTTCCCCTCTATGGTAAAAAGATTACCCACTGGCCTCAAGTCCTTGTTCAGCACTCCTCAATCCTCACGTGTCAGCTCTGCTACCAGCAGCTCCTGCTTGAGCTTCAGCTGTAGCTGTAGCTGTAACAGCCTCTGGCTCCAACGGAAGCTGTTTTTTACCATCCGGCTTCTGCGGGGGTGTAAGGTATGCTGGGGAAAGCACAGGTTCTTTTGATCTGCTTAAGCAAGGTGAAGGGGTTGACTGGGAAAGCACAGGTTCTTTCGATCTGCTTAAGCAAGGGAAGCAAAGTGAAGGGGCTGACAATCTTACTCCAATCCAACATACAAACAGCATTCAGTTCAGCGGAAAAAGCCAAACTAGTCAAGGGCACTTGTTGACTAAGTGCTAAGGAGCCCATTTTTGGTTACCAATACAGCCCAGGAGATTTTTCCGAGAGAGTTCACTGATGGCTTGTTCAATTTCTTTTTCTGAGATGTGGTTATTTAGGTATTTTTCTTACTCTTCTGTTAACATGGGCAGTTCATATTTTTGCAAACATTCATCCATTTACCTAAAATTGTCAAATTTATGGGCATACAATTGGTCAAAATAATTCCTAATTATTTTTTCAATTTCCACTTCATTGGACGTGAATTCACCCTTTTCTTTTTTCAATATTGGTAATTTGGTTTTCTTCTTTTTTTTAATCAAATTGACCAAAGGTTTATCAATTTTATTGGTTTTTTCAAAAAAACCAACTCTTAGTTTTATTTATTAATTTAATAGTTTTCCTGATTTCAATTTTATTAATCTCTCCTTTGATTTTCAGTGTTTCTAACTTGGTGTTTAATTGGGGATTTCCAATTTGTTCTTTTTCTAGCTTTTTCAGTTGCATGCCCAATTCATTGATCTCCCTTTTCTCTATTTTATTCATGTAAACATTTAGAGATATAAACTTCCCCTAAGAACTGGTTTCACCGCATCTCATAACTTTTGGTATGCTGTCTCATTATTGTCATTCTCTTGAATGAAGTTATTAATTGTTTCTGTGATTTGTTCTTTGACCCACTCATTCTTTAGGATTAGATTATTTAATTTCCAATTAATTTTTAGTTTATCTTTCCATGGTCATTTATGACAAATAATTTTTATTGCACTATGATCTGAAAAGGATGCATTGACTATTTCTGTCTTTCTGCCCTGGACTGTGAGGATTTTATGCCCTAGTACATGGTCAATCTTTGAGTATGTGCCATATACCACTGAGAAAAAGATATATTCCTTTTTGTCACCATTCAGTTTTCTCCAGAGGTTTATCATATTTACCTTTTCTAAAATTCTATTCACCCCCTCAAATTCTTTATTGTTTATTTTGTGGTTAGATTTATCAAGTTCAGAGAGGGGGAAGTTAAGGCCCCTACTAGTAAAGTTTTGCTTTCTATTTCTTCCTGTATCTCCCTTAACTTCTCCTCTAAGAATTTGCATGCTATACCACTTGGTGCATGTATGTTAAATAATGACATTGCTTCATTGTCTATGGTGTTTTTTAGCAGGTTATAGTGTCCTTCCTTATTTCTTTAAATTAGATCTATCTTTTCTTTTCTTTTGTCTGATATTAGCATTGCTACCCCTGCTTTTTTTTTACTTTTGCTGAACATAATTTATTCTACTCCAGCCCTTTACCTTTACCCTGTGTGTGTTCCTCTGTTTCAAATGTGTTTCTTGTAAACAACATATTATAGAATCATTTTTAATCGATTCTGCTATCCACCACCTTTTATGGGAGAGTTCATCCCATTCATACTCACAATTATGATTATTATCTGTTTCTTTTTCTCCCTCCTATTTCCCCTCATTTGTGCTTTTAATTCTCCCTTCTCCCTTCCACTCCTCAAAAGAGTTTTGCTTTTGGCCACCACCTTCCTCAGTTTACCCTCCCTATTTACTCTGCTCCTTTATCTTACCCTTTTCACCTTGCTACTTTTTCCCTCCCTTCTGATGAGCCCCCCTGACCAGTTTTCTTCCCCCTTTCCCTTCCTATTGCCTGTAGGACAAGTTTTATTTCTTTTCTAAGTTTTTTTTATTTAAATGTATTTAATATTTTAGTTTTTGACGTTGATATTGAGTTACAAATTTTCTCCCCAATTCTACCCCCCCATTCCAAGATAGCATGTATTCTGATTGCCTCATTCCCCAGTCAGGCCTTCCCTATTTCATCCTACTCCCCCCATCCCCTTTCCCCTTACTTTCTTGTAGGGCAGAATAGCTTTCAAAACTTTGAGTTCCAATTCTCTCCCCTCTTCCTTTCCCACCCACTCACCCTAGGAAGGCAAGCAATTCAACATAGATCACACACATATCATTATGTAAAACACTTCCACAATGCTCATGTTGTGAAAGGCTAACTATATTTCCTTGCATCCTTTCCTGTTCCCCTTTATTCAGTTTTCTCCCTTGACCCTGTCTCTTTTCAAAGGTGTTTGCTTTTGATTATCTCCTCCCCCTATCTGCCCTCCCTTCTGTCATCCTCCTCTTTTATCACCTTCCCCTTACTTTCCTATGGAGTAAGATACTCAGTTGAGTGTGTATGTTATTCCCTCCTCAAGTTGGATCTGATGAGAGTATGATTCACTCATTCCCCCTCACCTGCACCCTCTTCCCTTCCAACAGAAGTGCTTTTACTTGCCACTTTTATGTGAGATAATTTACCCCATTCTATCTCTCCCTTTCTCCCTTTCTCAATATATTCCTCTATCATACCTTAAATTTATTTCATTTTTGAGATATCATCCTTTCATATTCAACTCATTCAGTGCCATCTATCATCCCTTCAACTCCCCTAATACTGAGAAAGGTCTCATGAATTACACACATCTTCTTTCCCTGTAGGAATGTAAACATATCAGTTCAAGTTTAGTAAGTCCCTTATGAATTCTCTTTCTTGTTTACCTTTTCATGCTTCTCTTGATTCTTGTATTTGAAAGTCAGATTTTCTATTCAGCTCTGGTCTTTTCATTGAGAAAGCTTGAAAGTCCTCTATTTTATTGAAAATCCATATTTTGCCTTGGATCATGATACTCAGTTTTTCTGGGTAGGTGATTCTTGGTTTTAATCCTAGCTCCATTGACATCCAGAAGATCATATTCCAAGCCCTTCAAACCCTAAACATAGAAGCTGCTAGATTTTGTATTATCTTGATTTTGTTTCCACAATATTCAAATTCTTTCTTTCTGGCTGCTTGCAGTATTTTGTCCTTGACCTGGAAACTCTGAAATTTGGTAACAATATTCTTAGAAGTTTTCTCTTTGGGATCTTTTTCTTTTTCTTTTTTTTTTCCCTCTGTGGTCAAGGAGCTTACTCTTTTTTTTTTCCTTTATTTATTTATTTATTTATTTATCTATTCATTCATTCATTCATTCATTTATTTATTTATTTATTTATTTATTTATTTATTTGTCTATCTATCTATTCATCTATCTATTTATTTATTTAATATATTTAGTTTTCATCATTGATTTTCACAAGAGTTTGAATTACAAATTTTTCCCCATTTCTACCCTCCCCCCACTCCAAGATGGCATATATTCTGGTTGCCCTGTTCCCCAGTCAGCCCTCCCATCTGTCACCCCACTCCCCTCCCATCCCCTTTTCCCTTCCTTTCTTGTAGGGCAAGATAAATTTCTATGCCCCATTGCTTGTGTGTCTTATTTTCTAGTTGCATGCAAAAACTTTTTTTTTGTTTTTGAACATCTGTTTTTAAAACTTTGAGTTCCAGATTCTCTCCCCTCTTCCCTTCCCACCCACCCTCCCTAAGAAGTCAAGCAATTCAACATAGGCCACATGCATATCATTATGTATAACCCTTCCACAATACTCATGTTGTGAAAGACTAACTATATTTTGATCCTTCCTAACCTATCGTCCTGTATTGAATTTTCTCCCTTGACCCTGTCCGCTTTTGTATTATGAAGGAAGAATTTATGATTTCAAAGAGAATCTCATATATGTCTGAAAGGTTTAGAACTGCAGGATATAAGGAATTCTCAAGGTAGAAGGCAGAAGAACTAAAGCATATATTTAGGCTCCACAGTAACCAACCCACAAAACAACATCCCCATTTTGATATTTTGATCAAAATCTTCCAGGCCCAATAAGTCTGACTCACAAGAGTAACTAGGAGGCCACAGAGAAGCATGATGGTATAAAGCAGAATCGTGTACATGCTTCCCCTTTACGGTAAGAAGATTACCCCCTGGTCACAAGTCCTTGTTCGGCACTCCTAGCTCCGCACGTGGGTCAGCCCTGCTACCAGCAGCTCCTGCATCAGCTTCAGCTGTAGGCATCTCTGGCTCCAACCTGAAAAGGAAAGGGAACTCTTCAAGCTATCCTCTCCCTCTTATAGAGGTTTTGACATCATCAAGTGCTGCCTGAATGACCAGGGCCGATTGGTTCTTGAGTTGGCCCCTTCCCCTAGGTTAACACCCAATAGAGCGTGGCTCTGAAGTCAACACCTGCCCTCAGCCAGCCCCATGACTCATCACACAGAAAGTTCTCTGTTCCCAGGCATGGTCGCTGGGCTTCCTGCCCTGGAACAGAAGCACCAGGCCCAGCATCCAATGAGATAAACTGAGCCACTCAAAGAAAACAAAGGCCACTCTGGCCACACCTTTCAAAAGTGTTTGTTTTCGCTTACCTTCACCCCCATCTGCCCTCCCTTTTGTCATCCCCTCTTTTTATTATCTTCTTCCTTCTTCTTTCCTGTGGGGTAAGATACCCAATTGAATATGTATGGTATTCCCTCCTCAGGTCAAATCTGATGAGAGCAAGATTCACTCATTGCCCCCTCACCTGCCATTTTTTCGTTCCTTTGGTTCTGATTTATAATATCTTGATTTCTCATAAAGTCACTAGCTTCCACTTGCTCCAGTCTAATTTTTAAGGTAGTATTTTCTTCAGTGGTCTTTTGGACCTCCTTTTCCTTTTGGCTAATTCTGCCTTTCAAGGCATTCTTCTCCTCATTGGCTTTTTGGAGCTCTTTTGACACTTGAGTTAGTCTATTTTTTAAGGTGTTGTTTTCTTCAGCATATTTTTCAGCATTTTTTTGGGTCTCCTTTAGCAAGTCATTGACTTGTTTTTCATGGTTTTCTTGTATCCTTCTCATTTCTCTTCCCAATTTTTCCTCTACTTCTCTAACTTGCTTTTCCAAATCCTTTTTGAGCTCTTCCATGGCATGAGACCAGTTCATGTTTTTCTTGGAGGCTTTTGTTGTAGGCTCTTTGACTTTCTTGACTTCTGGTTGTATGTTTTGGTCTTCTTTGCCACCAAAGAATGATTCCAGAGTCTGAGACTGAATCTGTGTGCTTTTTTGCTGCCTAGTCATATTCCCAGCCAACTAACTTGACCCTTGAGTTTTTCAGTGGGGTATGACTGCTTGTAGAGTGAAGAGAACTATGTTCCAAGCCTGGGGGGATGCAGCAGCTCTGCCACACCAGCACTCCTCTTTCCCCAAGAACCCCCAACCTGGACTGGACTTAGATCTTCAGCAGGCTCTTCACTCCTGCTCTGATCTGCCACTTAATTCTTCCCACCAGGTGGGCCTGGGGCCTGAAGCAACTGCAGCTGTAGTTCTGTAGCTGCCCCACCTCCTCTGCCCCTGGGGCAGTGACTGAACTGCAAACTCCTTTATAACTCTGTCCCCAGCAGCTTTTCCCACTAACCTTCTCTGTTGTCTTTGGTGTTTGTGGGTTGAGAAGTCTGGTAACTGCTGCAGCTCACTGATTCAGGGTGCTAGGGCCCGCTCCACCCAGCTCCTGGTCTGGTTGGTCTGCACCGCCTGTGCTGGGCTCTGCTCTGCTCTGCTCCGCTCCCAGATCCGTGTGGGATAGACCTCACCCAGAGACCATCCAGGCTGTCCTGGGTGGGAGCCCTCCTTCCTTCTGCTATTTTCTGGGTTCTGCAGCTCTAGAATTGGTTCAGAGCCATTTTTTGTAGGTTTTTGGAAGGGCTCGGTGGAGAGCTCACGCTAGTCCCTGCTTTCCAGCTGCCATCTTGGCTCCGCCCCCATTCTCCGATAATTTCTTGAAAGATGATGTCTAGGCTCTTTTTTTGAGAATGCCTTTCAGGTAGTGCAATAATTTTTAAATTATCTCTGCTGGATCTATTCCCCAGGTCAGTGGTTTTTCCAATGAGATATTTCACATTTTTTTCCATTTTTTCATTCCTTTGGCTCTGTTTTATAGTATCTTGATTTCTCATAAAGTCACTAGCTTCCACTTGCTCTAATCTAATTTTTAAGGTAGTATTTTCTTCAGTGGTCTTTTAGACCTCCTTTTCCATTTGGGTAATTCTTCCTTTTGAGGCATTCTTCTCCTCATTGGCTTTTTGGAGCTTTTTTGCCATTTGGGTTAGTCTATTCTTTAAGGTGTTATTTTCTTCAGTATTTTTTTTGGGCCTCCTTTAGCAAGTTGTTGACTTGTTTTTCATGGTTTTCTTGCATCACCCTCATTTCTATTCCCAATTTTTCCTCTACTTCTGTTATTTGCTTTTCAAAATCCTTTTTGAGCTCTTCAATGGCCTGAGACCAATTCATATTTTCTTGGAGGCTTTTGATGTAGGCTCTTTGGCATTTGTGGGTTGAGAAGTGTGGTAACTGCCACAGCTCACTGTTTCATGGCTCCAAGGGCTGTTCTAGCCGGCTGACTCCAGGTCTGGTCTGTCATGGCACAGCCCATGCTGGGCTGCCCTCTGCTCTCAGCACCGTGTGATAAACCCCTTCCTGGTGACCATTCAGGCTCTCTGGGGCTGAAGACCTGTATTCCGTCTGCTATTTCAGGGGTTCCACAGCTCTAGAATTTGTTCAGAGCCATCTTTTACAGCTGTTTGGAGGGATTTGGGGGACAGCTTATGCAGGTTTCTGCTTTCCTGCTACCATCTTGGCTCTGTCCCCACAAGTTTTACTTATATACTTATCAGAGTATGTTATTCATTCCTTGACTCAAATCCAATGAAAGTAAAGCTCAAATACTGCTCTTCTCCCTCACTTCTTTCCCTCTACTATAATATATTTTGCGCCTCTTCATGCGATGTAATTTATCCTATACTACCACCTCCTTACTTCTTCTCCCAGAACCATTCCTTTATATCTCTTAATTATATTTTATTATTATATCTGTTATTTTATATTTGCACCCTCTGTCTATGAATACCCCTTTTAATCATTGTAAGAACTGTATCATTCTCAAGATTGACATATTTGTATATATATGTATGTGTATATATATAACATATATATATATAACATATGTATCATACATATAAAACAATTTAAACCTATACAAGCATGTAAATAATTTGCCTTATTGATTAATGAGGGATTTTTCCCCCATTTGAAGATCAAATTTTCCATTGATTTCTGGCCTTTTCATCAGGAAGGTCAGGAATTCCCTTATTTTATTGAATGTCCACCTCTTTGCCTGAAAAAGTATGATCAGTTTTGCTGGGTAGTTGATCCTTAGCTGTAGTTCAAGCACCTTTGCCTTTTGGAATACCATACACCAATTCCTCTTGTTTTTTAATGTAGAAGGTGAAAGATCCTGCATGATCATGACTGTACTTCTGTGATATTTGAATTGTTTCTTTCTGGCTGTTTGTAGTATTTTCTCCTTGACCTGATTTTTCTGGAATTTGGCTACTATTGTACTCCCTTGGAGTTTTCATTTTGGGATCTCTTTCAGGGGGTGATTGGTGGATTTTTTTGATTACTATTTTACCTTCTGGTTCTAGGACCTTGGGGCAGTTATCCAGAATGATTTCTTAGAAGATACTGTCCAGGACCTTTTTTTCATCACAGCTTTCCGGTAGACACTAATTATTAGATTGTCTCGCCTGGATCTATTTTCCAAGTCAGTTGTGTTTCCAATCGAATATTTCACATTTTTCTTCTATTTTTTCATTCTTTAGATTTTGTTTTACTCATTCTTGATGCCTCATAGAGTCATTAGGTTCTACTTGCCCAATTCTAATTTTTAAGGAATTATTTTCTTCATTTTGCTTCTGAACCTCCTTTTCCTTTTGGTTAATTTTACTTTTCAAGGATTCGTTCTCTCCAATTAGATTCTAAACCTCCTTAACCATTTCACCAATTTTACTTTTTAAAGATTTGTTCTCATCAGTGATTTTTTTCCCATTTTTTTCTTTTACCTCTCTAATTCGGTTGTTAAAGTCCTCCTTAAGTTCTTCCATGAATGCTTTTTGTGCTCGAGACAAGTACACCTTCTTTTTTGAGGTTTCAGATGTAGGTATAGTGTCAATGCTGTCCTATTCTGAATTAACATTTTGATCTTCCCTGCCTCCATAAAAAGAATCCATAGTCCTCAGTTTTGGGAATTGTTTCTTCGTGTTGGTAATCTTTTTCCTGGGTTTAAAGTAGAGCTCTGCTTCTTGGGCTCAGGGAGCTCTGTCCTAAGCTTCTCATGCTGGGAGCTGTGGGCCTAGTTACTGGCTTTGTGTGCTATGGCCTCTGGTTTTGTGAGGTGTGGGGAGGGGTGGTCAGGCTGCTGGAAGTCTCCTCTTCCCCCAAGGCTGCACTACAGTATAGGTTGTCTCAGCCATTGTCTGTGCTGGTGTCTTCCACCTCCCCTGCCTGTGCAAAGGGTCTAGGTGTTGACCTCTGCTGGCTCTACTCCCCTGGGTCTCAGAACCTCCTGCTGTTCAGCTACTGAAGCCCCACTTCTGACTCTTCTATTTCAAGATTTCCCCCAAGGGAGTATTATCTGGTGAGGAAGGGAGGAATGAGAGCCATTTTACCTGGTCATCATGCCTCTCAGAAGTTTAAGAAGGTGAATTTCAAATCTTTAGATTGTGGGCTGCAAGCCTTAATAGCGGTTGATCTCATGGCCACAGGCACTGTGCTGCTGCTTCCTGTAGGTCGAACAGACTCCTGTCCCGGGGTGAGAGTCCTGGTGATCACCACCAGTTTCCCATGCCCAGATCTCTCCCAGTCTGGATCTCTCTTCTGATATTTTATCTTGGTATTAAGATTATCCCTGGTTCTCAAGGCCCATGCTAGTAGAATACAATTTCTGACAGTTCTTACCAAAGGCTTTGAGTATAGACCAGGCAAAGTGGGGGCTAGAGGGGAAGGGAAGGTTATGATCTGCTTCAGCTGAAGGTTTATACATGTTGACAAAACCACAGACAATGTTTATAATTGAAAAAGTTGTTTAAAATTTCTTGTTGAAATTATCATTCCAACTTCATCATATATATGTATGTGTATATATATATATATATATGTATGTGATATATATGCATATATAATCACACACATATGTGTATGTATATATACACACACACACACACACACACACACACACGCATATGTGTAGCTTTTGGCAGTTAGCATTGAGTAAATATTAGCCCAGTTCATTTCATTTACTTCAGAAAAAAAGGAGTATGATGATAAAGTAGTTCATCTCAATTCTTTATCAAACATAGAACTAAATATTAGCTGTTCTAATCCTTCCCCCATTTCACTACTTTTGTCATCTTAGGATCTGTGAAGCAAATATTTAATGCTTCTTTCTTCTGATTTCCAATATGACTCCTCAATTAAGTGGAAAACATAAAAGACTGAGCCAATGTATGGTAAGTCTCATGCATTGGGACCTGGTCATTGAAGCATATTACAATAAAAGCTGAGAGCTGGAAGAAAGTTTAGAGATCACTGTTTCCATCACCCGATTGAAGTATGGATTTGCACTGTGACATTACTACTATGTGGTCTGCCAACCTGTGTTTGACTGACGACAGTAACAGGGAATAAATTTGGCCAAAACAGACTTAGTTGTAAGCAGTGCTGTCTTCCTTAGTAGAATAGAATATGAAATTCGCTATGATGTTTTATTCAAGCTCCTGACGTCACCTGCTCATAAATATCTTTCTCATCCAGGTATAAAAGGTATCTGAAACTCAACTACTAGTGATTGATTTCCTTCAATTAACTCTTAAAATGTAAATAATCCTGCGAGGGTCAAAATAAGAAGTTGTAAGATTATTAGCTCTTCAGTGTGGATTAGTTTATCAGCTTGGTGTCCTTTTTATAAATAGCTGCTCACAGAAATCTAGCATGAAGATTCTGACTAGTGAGAGAAAAGATATAAGGTAAAGAAAAGAGGTAAGTGACACCTACATATTGTGCGATTCAAAGATTTACTTGGGTATGACCTTGAATCGATACATTGTGTATCAGGGTACATGAAAAGTTTTTCCCTGCCATTGAGACAGTACAAATTATTTGACTACTCTTTGCCTTAGTTTCTGTCTTTTTCAGAGGAGAACCTTTATAAATGAGGATCTTTGTTTTTCGTTAATATTCCTTAAAATAGCACCTGAGAGTAGATAGTCATAAGGCAAAATCCAGGACAGTATCCTGACCATGAACATGCTTTTATAGCCTTCCATCAGCTTTGGCACCAGAAATACTATTTCTTGCATTTTATTAGTCAATGTAGAAGTCATTCAGGGGCAAAATACAAAGTGTTGTTAGATCTGCCTCTAAGGCATTTGATTCCCCCCCCCCCCCTACCTCACAGTTAATAAGAAAACTAAAATCCTGGGCTCTCTTTAGAAAGATACATTCAATACAAATTATTGTGTTATATTGTTGAATCTGTGGTTCCCAACACTATAATATTGATCTCCATTTCTTTGTCCACTGTTTTCTTGAGAAGGAGGAAGTGTAGTACAGTGGAAAGAACCCCAGGTCTAGATTAAGAAAATCCTGACTCTGGCCTTGTACAGAATCTGGGCCTTAGTTTCATCACCTATCAAATAAGGAAGTTATAGTAGATGACCGGTAAGGTCCTTGCCAGCTCTAGAAATATGACCCGAAGAAATTTGATAACATCTTTAAAAAATTCTCAAGGAATGGAAGATTTCAGCACTGTGGATAGTACTCTATACATAGTAAGGGCTCATTATCTACTTTTTAATTGATGATAGATTGCTTCCTTCTTTGAAACTTTTTTGCAGCCTGAGAATGCAAGGTATCATGATGGGGTAACTAGAAAGAGCACTGGATTTAGAGTTAGGGGAAAGATGGGTTTGAATCCTTGAAGTGACCCTTATTAATTCCATAACTTTGAGAAAACTAGTTCACTTCTCTGAGCTTTAGTTTCCTCATCCATCAGAGGGACGGTACTATTTGTATACTGACCTTGCAGGGTTGTCGTGAGGAAAGTACTTTGCAAAACTTCAAGCACTGTGGGAATGTGAACCTTTATTCTTAAAATCTGAAATGTGCTGTCTTGTTGGCTCCTTGTGTGTCCTATAGACCTATTTTGCAACTGGTTCACATGGTTTTATTGTTTCTCTCTGATTCTGTCACTTTTCACACCAGATTTCAGCTTGTTATGCTGATAAAATTAATGGCTTAGTGTAGCACTGCATCAGTTTTATTCTGTGTCTCTCGCTCCCCTTTTCAACCTCAGTAGGAGACTCCTTAACTCCTATGCTCTAGAAACTTCTAATTGTGCATGAATAAGGACAAGAAACCACTCTCTTGTGGCAATAGCAAGCCAATGTTTTCTTCTGCCTAATGAGCCTGAAGCACATTCAAAAGACTTTTGCTATTTGAAATCTTCATATTGTTCAAAGTATACTTGCCTGTATTTTGCATATGCTGGTACATTTCCCCCCTTGGCACCATTTCATAGATTCTTTCTAAGCTTCTATTTTTATGTCACTGAAGATCTGGAAAACTGGCTAAAAATGAATACTGGATACGTCATTTTTGCCTTAGTGCTGCATTTTTAATGTTAGGTGGGGTCACGAGATTTAGAAGTGGAAGGGACTTTTAGAACCTAGCCTAGCCCACTTGACCTTAATTCTCCTATACCCCATTACAAAACTCTGAAATTGCTTTGTTATTTACATTGGGTATATTTTGTATTCGGGCTTAGATGGAGTTTAACACCAGCCACCAACTACATTTCCAAGTAACCAGACTCCAAAAAGATCAAGTCTCACCATGCTATGACTACTGTTGGCTTCACTCTCTTCAAAGTTGTGCCTTGATCAGAAGTATTTGAGTAACTCACAAGTAGAACTGAGGCTTTACTCTCTCTCCAAAGTTCTTTTAAACTTTCCTTTGTAATGTTAGTTGGCTATCAATTTCATGCTTCTTTTTTTTTGAGAGGCAGCTTTATTGGAGGATAAGGAGTCAGAGCTAGGCCAGCACCTACTTCTACCCTCTCCAGTTCTAGAGTCACAATCCAATCCATTTTGCCATTGTTTCTGAAATAGATATCTACGTATCATAATCTACATCACCACCACCCATAACCTGCCCTTGCCATCTGTTCCATTCTGGACCAAAGTGCAATCTCTACCCTGAATGTATTGTTTTCTTCTAATATTTCTTTCTTTCTTTTCTTTCTTTCTTGCCTTCCTTCCTCCATTCTTTCTTTCTTTCTCTTTCTTTCTTGCTCTTTCTTTTCTTTCTTTCTTTCTTTCTTTCTTTCTTTCTTTCTTTCTTTTCTTTCTTTCTTTTCTTTCTTACTTTCTTTCTTTCTCTTTCTTTCTTTGTCTTTCTGTCTTTCTTTCTTTCTGTCGTTCTTGCTTTCTTTCTTTCTTTCTTTCTTTCTTCTTCTATCTGTGGCAAATACTGGCTTACTCCATGCACTTCTCCAAGACTGTAAATTGCAGAGAAGGTACTGACCCAAATTGTTAGGAAAAGTTCCCTGATGCCATACCAGTGAATTCACAGGTTCTCTTCTTGTACATATGTTTTGTATTTTTTTATCTGTGAACATATTTTCCCTTGGTCAAACTTAAGCTCCTAGAGGTCAGATACTGTTTAATTTTTGTATTTGTATTCCTAACACTTAACACTTTGTGTGGCTATAGTTGACATTTAATAAATACTTGATAATGAGTTGATTGAAGCACATTTTTGGAGGTAGCATGATTTTATGGAAAGAACACTTAAATGGGAGGGAGAAGACCTGGATTCTAGTTTCAGACATATCACTCACTACTATGGTCACCTTAAGCAATAGACTACACCTCACTGAGCCTGAGCATCTCAGTCTGCCAAATGGGATGATATTTGCACTATTCATTTATAGGGCCATTGTAAGTGAATTGGTTTATAAACCTTATTGGTCTGTATCGATGAGATTCATTACTGTAAACTCAAATGTGGGAAAAGCTAGTCTTGAGACTTGAACTAAAACCAAGAAAAAAAAGTTTTCAAAGATAATGATTTCTATGTATTTTTTTCAGTTGCTCCAACCAAAGTAAATGAACACAAGTTTTAAGAATTTACCATAAGTTGAAGTGATGTGATACTAGGAGAAATCAGGCAGTAGGAAAACAAAGCCAAAGTTTCACTCTATTGAGAGTGGGAAGTTTCTGAGTAAGAGTCATTCCTCAAGATGGCCTTTGAAGATCACAAACTGGGAAGAAGCAAAAATATTCCAGTATCATATCATAAGACAACTAGTGATTCGAAGAACAAAAATTCATTTAGTTTTCCCCCTCCTAGTTCCCTGATTAATAGTTGCCCAGAGAGAAATCAATCTTTCTTTGGGCTCTGAAAATCTGAGCAGTTTCTGGTATGGGGGAAAAATGAAATCTATGTTTGTAATCTCTCCTTAATGCATCAGTCATTATAAGGTGCTACACTAATAGGCAAATGTAAGAATTCTCTGGATAGTTTAATTGAAATCGAAGGCCAAATAGTACTGAGCATTATTAAAATGACAATAAGGTATTGGGGGATACTGAAAGGATATAAATGTGAACTGGGCAACCAAATATTTAATCAATTGGTTAAGCACCATGATGACTATCCCCCTTTTCTGCACCACAAAACATCTTTTCTGTATTGCTTATCAAGACACCTAATCATATAGTGTTCTAATTGGTTCCTAACTGTTTCTTGTATGAATAATAGTAACTGGCATTTATGTAGTCCTTACATAGGGTTTTTGTAGAACATTTATAAAGCACTTTGAAGTTTCCAAATTATTTTATATACCTTATGTCATTTGAAATTCACAAAAAAATTTATGAGGTAGGTATTATTGTTCCCATTTTTTCAGGTGAAGAATTCAGACCCAGAGGGTGCAAGTGACTTTCCTGTGGTCATACTACTATACTACTAATGAATTATATGATTAAGTGCCTAGATGTGCAGTAGAGAAAAGATATGTTTTGCAGTATAGAAAAGGAGGAGACTTAACAATAATCACCACAATGTTCAAACAATTGATTAACTATTTGGTTGCCTGATTAATACTACATGGATTGAAGGGCAGGAATTATTATGATTTTTTCTCTGGCTTGCTTTCATTTTGTTTTTGTTTATACCATAGCTCTTGCCTCATATTAATAACATTATTTCAGTTCTTCAAAAAACAAAAAGGACGAGATTTCATTGAGGTGAATATATGCTCCAACTATTGAGGGTTACATTCATGTGATTATTATCAAAGAAATGGGCACTGACTTAGAGGACTTGGACTTCTATCCTATCTCTGCTCCCTTATAGTCTATGTAACTTAACCTCTCTGGGCCCCATTTTCTTAATTTGTAAAATATGAAGGTTGAACTAGATGTTCTCAAAGATCCCTTGCAGCTCTAAATCAATGATGTTATAAAGTATTTGCCATATGAATAATAAAATATTTTTAGAGCTCTGGTTTTCTATTTCATTTTATTGGATGTCTAAAAATAATTTTGGAAGGATGATACAAATAAGAGAAAAGTTACAGATTAATAAATAGTAAGTAATTATTATGACTAATATTGTACCTTCGGACTATATGGGAGGTTTGGTTGTAACATGGAGAGAAGAGGGGGAATAATATAAAATTTGGCAAGATAATTAGATTGGAGTCAGATTTTAATAGAAATGAAGGAAAGGGAAGGGAGTGGAAGGGAAGGGAAGTAAGGGAAGGGAAGGGAATAGGGCAGAACAGAATCCTAGAAGAGGCTAGAGAAAAGACTAGTAAATGAATATCTCTAAAACAAGATTAAAAAGGAACAGATGGACAGGCAATAGGAGAACTAGGAGAGATCAGCATCATGAAGGCCAAAAGAAGAGTAATCAATAGGAAGCAGTGTTCAAAAATGTTAAAAACTACAGAAAGACCAATGAGGAAGAGGACTGAGAAAAATGCATTGCTTTAAAAATTAAGAAAAGACTGATAACATTTGAAACAGAAGGTTCTGTCAAGTGTAGGAGTCTAAAGCTAGATTACAAGAAGTTGAGGAATAGTTGAAAAGGGAAGAGGCAGTAAGCGGATACATGGGTACTTGGAAACAACCAAGTCTCTTTTTTTAAAAAGTTTATCAATAAGGAGATATGATGGCTTTAGGGTGAAAGAAGGGTATTTTTTAAATTGTTGGATTCTTTAAAGACAGACTGGGATACATTGGTAAGCAAAGGCAAAGAGGTGAGACATAAGAAAAAGAGAAGGGAAAGGGTACTGAATTTGAAGTTAGAATATCTTTTCATTGCTGTTGTCTTTGTTGCTGTTTTTAATCTTGGCTCTTTTTCTTACTACGTACATCACTTGGGTATGTCACTGAAACGTTCCATGTCTCAGTTTTCTTATGTGTAAGATACGAACTTTGATCTGATTACTTCTAAGGTCCTTATAGTTTTAAACATTCTAATCCTGATTTAAGAAGTAGGTCATGGATAAGATTGGAGAGACCAAGAAAGCACAGAGGGCAAGAAAACTCATGTAATCTCTAATAAAAGAGAAAAAAATTAAGGATGGGTGAAGATATAGATGGGTTTTTCAGTATGGAACAGAGGACCTTAGGGGGCAATGGCATCAATTTTTCAATAAAGAAGGAGGCAATGTGATTGCTGGAAAAAGAAAGGTGGGGAATGGAGTGCAGTTAGGCACTTGATGAGAGACTTGAAGGAGAGAGGAGGAGAGGGGAGGGGAGGAGAGGAGACTAAAGAAAAGATGCTATTTGGCAAAAAGTTGGAAATTGAGGAGATGCCCATCAATTGGGGAATGGCTGAACAAGCCAGTGAGCAGGCCCACAGATACCAACACAAGAAACTTGGGACAGAGCCCCCTGAGCCCCAAAAGCAGAAAAAAAACAATAACATTGAAAAACCTTGGGTCAATTTGATTTAAAAAAAGAATGAAGAAAATCAAATTACCAGTATCAAAAATGAAAAGGGTGAATTCACTTCCAATGAAAGGAAATTAAAACAATAATTAGGAATTATTTTGCCCAATTGTATGCCCATAAATTTGACAACCTTAGGGAAATGGATGAATATTTAAAAAATAGAAATTGCCCAGGTTAACAGAAGAGGAAGTAAAATACCTTAATAACCCCATCTCAGAAAAAGAAATTGAGCAAGCCATCAATGAACTCCTTAAGAAAAAATCTCCTGGGCCAGATGGTTTTACATGTGAATTCTATCAAACATTAAAAGAACAATTAATTCCCATACTTTAAAGACTATTTGGTAAAGTAGGCAAAGAAGGAATTCTACCAAATTCTTTTTATGACACAAATATGGTACTAATACCCAAACCAGCATGAGTCAAAATACAGAAAGAAAATTATAGACCAATTTCCCTAATGAATATTGATGCAAGAATTTTAAATAAAATATTAGCAAAAAGATTGTAGCAACTTATCATGAGAATAATACACTACAACAAGGTAGGGTTTATTCCAGGGATGCAAGGCTGGTTCAATATTTGGAAAGCAATCAGCATAATTGATCATATCACAACAAAACTAGCTGAAACCATATGAAACCATATCTCATTAGATGCAGAAAAAACCTTTGACAAAATACAACACCCATTCCTATTAAAAACACTAGAAAACATAGGAATAAATGGATTCTTCCTTAAAATTTTAAATAGCATCTCCCTAAAACCATGAACAAGCAATATTTGTAATAGGAATAAGCTAGATGCATTCTCAAAAAGATTGGGGTGAAACAAGGATGTCCATTGTCACACCTATTATTCAATTTGGTACTAGAAACATTAGCTGTAGCAATGAAAGAAGAAAAAGAAATTGAAGGAATTAGAATAGGCAAAAAAGAAGCTAAATTAGCACTTTTTTCAGATGATATGATGATTTACTTAGAGAATCCTAGAGAACCAAGTAAAAACCTAATTGAAATAATAAACAACTTTAGCAAAGTTGCAGGATAGAAAATAAACCCACATAAAGCCTCAGCATTCCTATACATTACTAACAAAGCCACCAGTAAGAGATAGAAAGAGAAATTCCGTTTAAAGTTCCTGTAGGCACTATAAAATATTTGGGGGTCTACCTGCCAAGACAAACCCAGGGCCTATATGAACATAATTACAAAGCACTTTTCACATAAATAAATGAGATCTAAATAAATGGGAAAACATCAGTTGCTTGTGCTTAGGCTGAGCTAATATAATAAAAATGACAATTTTACCTAAATTAATTTACTTATTTAGTGCCAAACTAATTGAACTATCAAAAAATTCTTTTGCAGAGCTGGAGAAAATAATAACAAAATTCATCTGGAAGAACAAGAGGTCCAGAATATCTAGGGAATGAATGAAAAGAAATGCTAGAGAAGGTGGCCTAGCTATACCAGATATTAGACTGTACTATAAAGCAGCAGTCATCAAAACTACTTGGTACTGGCTAAGAAACAGAGTGGTGGATCAGTGGAAAAGGTCAGGTACACAAGATGCAGTAGTCAATGACTGTAGCAATTTACTCTTTGATAAACCCAAAGAATCAAGCTTCTGGGCTAAGAATTCACTTTTTCACAAAAACTGCCATGAAAATTGGAAAATGATAGGGCAGAAACTGGGCACAGACCAATATCTTACACCATATACCAAAATAAAGTCAAAATGGGTTCATGATTTAGGAATAAAGGCTGAAACTATAAGCAATTTGGAAGAGCAAAGAATAGTTTACCTATCAGATTTATGGGAAAGGAAAGAATTCATGACACAACAAGAGATAGAGAGCTTACAAAATGCAAAATAGATAATTTTGGTTATGTTAGATTGAAAGATTTCATATAAGAAAGCCAATGCAGCAAAGATTAGGAAGGAAGCAGAAAATTGGGAAAAAAATCTTTACAACCAGTGTCTCTGATAAAAGCCTCATATCTAAAATACACAGGGAACTGAGCCAAATTTATAGAAATATAAGTCATCCCCCAATTGAGAAATGGTCAAAGGATATGAACAGGTAATTTTCAGAGGAAGAAATTAAAGATATCTATAGGCATATGAAAAAATGCTCAAAATCACTACTGATTAGAGAAATGCAAATCAAAACAGCTCTTAGGTACCACATCTCTCCCGTCAGATTGGCCAACATGACAAAACAGGAAAATGATAAATGTTGGAGAGGATGTGGGAAAATTGGAACACTGTCACATTGTTGGTGGAGTTGTGGACTGGTCCGGCCATTCTGGAGAGCAATTTGGAGTTATGCACAAAGGACAATAAAAATGTGCATACCCTTGTACCACTTCTAGGGCTGTATCCCAAAGAGATCACACAAGTGGGAAAGGGACCTGTATGTACAAAAATATTTATAGCAGCTCTTTTTGTGATAGCAAAGAATTGGAAATCAAGGGGATGGCCTTCAATTGTGGAATGGCTAAACAAGTTGTGGTTTATGAATGTAATGGAATATTATTTTGCTATAAGAAATGGAGAAGATACAGACTTCATAATAACCTGGAAAGACCTACACGATATAATGCTGAGTGAGGGGAGCAGAACTAGGAGAACATTATACACAACCACAGTTATATTTATTCTGTGATGAGTAACCTTGATAGGCTTGGCTCTTCTCAGCCATAGAAGATTCAAAGACAACTCCAAAGGTCTCATGATGCATAGAGCTATCTACATCCAGAGAAAGAACTATTGAGTCTGAATTCAGATTGAGGCACATTTTATGCTTGTCTTTTCTTCCCTTTTTTCTCTTTTGTTTTTGTCTTTGATTTTTTTTTTGTTTTGTTTTGTTTCTTCTTTCTCATGATTCATTCCATTGGTCATAATTCTTCTCTACAACTTGACTATTGTGTAAATAAGTTCAATGTGAAGTTATATGTAGAAGATATATCAGATTCCATGCTGTCTTGGGGGGGGGTAAGAAAATCTGGAACTCAAAGCGATGTGGAACTGAGTGTTGTAAACTAAAAATAAAAAATCTTAATTATAAAGAAGTGGGTATAGCAATTTTGATCTCAGACAAAGTAAAAGCTAAAAAAAGAGATCTAATTTAAAGAGACAAGGAAGGAAACTACATCTTGCCAAAAGTAACATAAACACTGAAGTAAGATCAACACTAAACATATATGCACCAATTGGTATAGCATCCAAGTACTTAGGGAGGTTAAGTTTGTTATAGGAAGAAATATAGTGCAAAATTATACTAATGGGGAACCTCAACTTCCCTTTCTCAGAAGTAGATGAATCTAACCACAAAATATACATGAAACAATTTAAGGAGGTGAATACAATTCAAGGAAAGTAAGATATGGTAAACCTCTGGAAAAAAATAATGGGTGTAGAAAAGAATAAACCTTTTTCTCAGTGGTTCATGGCATATACATGAAAACTGATCATGTATTAAGATATAAAGCCCTCATAATCAAATACAAAAAGGCAGAAATATTAAATGCATCCTTTCCAGATTATGATGCAATAACAATTGTGTGTATTAAAGGGCCATGGAACGATAAGCTAAAATTAATTGGAAACTTAATATTCTAATCCTAAATAATGAGTGGGTCAAACAACAAATCAGAGAAACAATCAATAATCTCATTAAAGAGATTGACAATAATGAGTCAATAAACCAAAATTTATAGGATGTAGCTAAACCAGTTCTTAGGCAAAAGTTTATATCTCTAAATGTTTACATGAATAAACTAGAGACAGAGGAGATCAATGAATTGACTGCGTAACTAAAAAAGCTAGGAAAAAAAACAAATTAAAAATCCCCAATTAAATACCAAATAAGAAATCCTGAAAATCAAAGGAGAAATTATTAACCTTGAAAGTAAGAAAACTATTGAACTAATAAATAAACCTAAAATCTGGTTTTAAGAAAAAACAATAAAATAGATAAACTTTAGGGTAATTGGATTTAAAAAAAAGAAGGAAGAAAACCAAATGATCAGTATAAAAAAATGAAAAGGGTGAAATGAATGTATATTTACAAAGATATCAATTGCTCAGATTAACAAAAGAGGAAATAAAATAAATAAATGAGCCTATTTTAGAAAAAGAAATTGAACAAACCATCAATGAACTACCTAAGAAAAACTCTTCAGGGATGGATGGATATTACCAAATTTTTAAAGATTTCAATACTATATAAACTATCTGGGAAAATAGGGGAAAACTAGGAAGAAGTTCTACCAAATTTCTTTTAATGCACAAATATGTTGCTAATACTTAAACCAAGAAGAGCCAAAACAGAGAAAAAAAATGAAAATTCTAGACAAATTTCCCTAATGAATGTTGATGCAAAAAACAATAAATAAAATTTTAGCAAAGTGATTACAGAAACTTATCACCAGATTAATACACTATGACCAGGTATGATTTATATTAGGAGAACTATCAGCATAATTGACCACAGCAATAATGAAACTAACAGAAATCATATAATTATCTCAATAGATAAAAAAGGCATTTGACAAAATACAACACCCATTCCTATTAAAAACACTACAATGCATAGAAATAAATTGAGCTTTCCTCAAAGTAATGAACAGTATCTATCTAAAACCATCATCAAGCATCATCTATAATGGAGATAAGATAGAAGCCTTCCCAATAAGATCAGGGTGAAGCAAGGATGTCCATTATCACCACTATTATTAAATATTGTACTGGAAATGTTAGCTTTAGCAATAAAAGAAAAAAAAAGAATTGAAGGAATTCAAATGGACAAAGAAGAAACAAAGTTATCACTCTTTGCAGATAGTATGATGGTATACTTAGAGAATCAAGTAAAAAACTCCTTGAAATAATTAACAAATTTAACAAAGTTGCAGGATAAGAGATAATGTGGCAACAGTAAAAGGTTTTTAAACATGCAACAACTAAATATTAATCCAAAACCAAATGTGTAACGAATCTGAGGTTTTTCTGGCAGTGCTTGCCCCTGTTGCATTCCATAACTTCACTGCAGGCTATGTTCTGAATACAAAGCTTATGGACTTTGCATAGTGCATGCCCCCAGGCCATGCAATGAACCAAAGCTGAAGAAATGTATAAATGGGTTGTGAGTGGAAAACTTTAAGAAGCCCTGAACTAAAAAAAACTACAGAAATAACTTTAGCAAAGTTTTAGTATATAAAATAAGCCACACAAACCATCAGCATGTCTATATTTAACAACAAAATCTAACAGCAAGAGATAGAAAGACAAATTCCATTTAAAGTTACTCTAGACAATATAAAATATTTGGAACTGTACCTGCCAAGACAAACCCAGGAACACAATTACAAAAAAAATTTTCACACAAATAGAGTCAGATCTAAAGAGGGGAGAGAAGTTGGAACTCAAAGTTTTAAAAACAGATGTTCAAAAACAAACAAACAAAAAAAAGCTTTTTCATGCAACTAGGAAATAAGATACACAGGCAGTGAGGCATAGAAATTTATCTTGCCCTACAAGAAAGGAACGGAATAGGGTGTGGGAGGGGAGTGGGGTGACAGAAGCGAGGGCTTATTGGGGAATGGGGCAACCAGAATATACACTATCTTGGAGTAGGCGGGAGGGTAGAAATGGGGAGAAAATTCATAATTCAAACTCTTGTGAAAATCAATGCTGAAAACTAAATATATTAAATAAATAAATAAATAAAATTTTAATAAAAGCAAAAAAAAAAGTCAGATCTAAGCAAGTGAGAAAATATCAATTGCTCATGGGTAGGCCAAGCTAATACAAGAAAAATGAAAATTCCACCTAAATTAATTTACTTATTTAGTGCCATTCACTCCCTCCTTCCTTCTCTTACCCCTCCCTAAGAAGGTAAGCCATTTGATATCAACTATATGTGTGAATTCATGCAAAACATATTTCCACATTACATATGTTGCGAAAGAAAACAAAAAACAAAATAAAACAATAAAAAATTTAGGAAGTATTTTTTTCTTCAATCTGCATTCAGGGTTTATCAGTTCTCTGTCTGGAGGTGGACAACATTGTTCGTCCTAGATTCTCTAGACTTATCTTGGATCATTTTGTTACTGAGACCAGCTAAGTTGTGCTGGTATTGTGTACAATGTCCTTCTGCTTCTACTCACTTCACTTTGTATGAGTTAAAATAAAGTCTTGCCAGGTTTTCTGGAACCATGCTGCTCATTACATAGCACAATAGTAGTCAATCACAATAATACACCAAAACTTGTTCAGCCATTCCCAAATTGATGGGCATCACCTCAATTCCCAATTCCTTGCCACCACACAGAGAGCCGCTACAAATATTTTTTTTTTTTACAAACAGGCCCTTTTCTCTTTTACTTTGATGTCATTGGGATACAGACATAGTAGTATTATTGCTAGATCAAAGGGAATGCAATTTTATAGCCCTTTGGGCATAGTTCCAAATGGTTCTCTAGAATGATTAAACTACTTAGTAACTCCACCGAGAATGTGTTACTGTTCCAGTTCTTCCACTTCTCCTCCAGCATTTGCCATTTTCCTTTTCCATCCTGTTCACCCATCTGATAACTTCTTTTTTGCATTTAGTTGTGAGGTTTTTATTCCCTAATACATGGTCAGTTTTTGTGCAGGTGCAATGTACAGCCAAGGAAAAAAGATGTATTCCTTTCTACTTACATTCACTTTTCTCTAGAAATCTACCATATCAAATTTTTCTAAGATTCTATTCATCTCCTTGACTTCTTTCTTCTTTATATTATGGTTAAATTTATCTGGCTCTGAGAAGGTAAAGTTGAAGTGCCCAACTAGTATAGTTTTACTGTCTATTCCTGCTAAAATTCTTTTATGTTTTCTTTAAGAATTTGTATTCTGTGCCATTTGGTGCATATACATTTAGTATTTATATCAATTCATTGTCTATTGTTTCTTTTAGCCAGATGTAGTTTCCCCGCTTATCTTTTTAATTAGATCTATTTCATAATTGCTATCCCTGCCTTTTTCACTTCAGCTCAAGCATAATAGATTCAGTTTTAGCTTCTTATTTTAATTCTATGTGTGTCTTTCTGTTTCATGTCAGTGTCTTGTAAACATCCTATTGTTGACTTCTAGTTTCTAATCCATTCTGTTACCCACTTAGATTTTATGGATGAGTTCATCACATTCACATTCATAGTTAGAATTACTAGCTGTGTATTTCTATCTATCCTATTTTCTTCTGTTCATCATTCTCTCTTTTTTTATCTTGTCTCTCCTCTAAAGTCTGTTTTGATTCTAACTACTATACTCTTTTATCTTCTCCTTTTATCACCCCACCTTCTGTTTTTTCTTCCCCTCCTATTTCTGTTTTGGGTAAGATATATTTATATTACCAACTGTGTGCATGTACATGTGTGTATTTGTGTGTATGTACATTTTTTCCCTATTTGAAACAATTTAGATGTGAGTGAGGTTCAAATATTGCCTCCTCCCCTACCATTTTTTCTTTCACTGCAAAAGTTCTATGCATGCATGCCTCTTTTATGTGAGATAGTTTTCTTTGGTCTTCCTCTCCTTTCTTCCTTTTCCCAGGGTATCCCTCTTTCTTATCTATTTTTTTCATGCTATCATAATTAACTCACTTTCACATTCTCTTTCTATGTAGAATTTTTTTCTAAATGGCCTAATAATGACAAAGTTCTAGAAGACACATGTATCATCTTTCCATATATAAAAACAAACAGTTTAATGTTACTGAGTCCCTTGTGATTTCTCTTTCATGCTTACTTTTTTATGCCTCTCTTGAGTCTTATATTTGAAAGTCAGATTTTCTATTCAGCTCTGGTATTTTCATCCTTAATGCTTCAAAGTCCTCTATCTTGACAAGTATCCATTTTTTTCTCCTTTAAAAGATTATACTCAGTTTTGCTAGATAGGTTATTCTTGGTTGTAATCTTGGCTCTTTTGCCTTCTGTAATATCATATTCTAAGCTCTCCACTCCTTTAATATGGTAGATGCTAAATTTTGTGTGATCCTGATTATCGCTTCATGCCATTTGAATGTTTGTTCTTTTATTTTTTTTTTCTTTTTGGCTCCTTAAAATATATTCTCTGATCTGGGAACTCTGGAACTTGGCAATACTATCCCTGTAGTCTCTTTCAGGCAGTGATCAGTAAATTCTTCCAATTTCTATTTTATCTTCTGGATCTAAAATATCAGGACAGTTTTCCTTAATTTATTTTTATATTATGACATATAGGCTCTTTCTTCAATCATGTGTTTCAGACAATCCAAAAGTTTTTAAAATTATCTTTCCTTGATTTATTCTCCAGGTTAGTCATTTTTTCTCATGGGGTATTCCCATTACATTTTATTTTTTCCATTCTTTTGTGTTTGTTTTACTGTTTCTTGAAGTCATTAGCTTCCACCTGCCCAATTCTAAATTGTAAAGAATTGTTTTCTATAGTGAGCTACTTATTACTTTTTTTCCATTTGGTCAACTAGGCTTTTTAAAAAAGGTTTTTTTTTTTTATCAATGAATTTTTGTATCTCCTTTTTAACTTCTTTTTTCCCATTTGGCAAAGTCTGTTATTTTCTTCAGTATTTTTGTGCCTCTTTTGCCAAGTTATTATTAACTGTTTTTCATTATTTTCTTCTTATGCTATTGTTCCTTTTCCTAATTTTCCTCTACCATTCTTATCTAATTTTGAAAATAATTTTCAATTCCTCCAAGAATTTTTGTTGCACTTGTGTCCAGTTTACATTTTTCTTTAAGGCTTTGCTTATAGCTGTTTCTACTTCATTGAGTTTATGTCTGGATCTTCCCTGTCACCATAGTAGATTTTTATGGTCAGGTTCTTTTTTTGTTGTTTGCTCATTTTCCTTCCCTATTTCTTGATTTGGCACCTTATGTTAATATTATACTCTATTCTCAGCATGGAAAGTTGAGAGGGTCACTGTTTCAAGCTTCAGAGTTTTTTGCTATTTTCAGAGCTAGTTCTGGGGTTTGGAGGTTTTTGGTGCTTCCAGAGTGGTGTGATCTTGGAAGAGGTGTTGTCAGTGCTATCCTGGTTTTAACTTAGGTCCTTACCCAGCAAAAGCTCCTGATCTTTGGGGATTGCAATCAATACTACTTCTGAAGGTACTTGAACACTTGGGGCCAAAAGTGATACTGCCACTCTGGGTTTCTACTCCCTCTTGACCAAAAGTACTCATATCTACCTTTGAACTATACCCCAGGTGTGGGTATGGGCAATGTAGCTGCCAAATGATGTCTGAACCTTCATCTAGTGCTCCACAGGGGTACCTATAATCTCTTTCTGACAATTTACCAGGTCCCATTACTATCTCTTGCTTGAAAGTTTCCAAAGCTTGTTGCTTCTGTCACCACCACCTAGTCCCACCAATGATGTTTCATCCACATGGGCTCTCGGCCAGCCTCTACCCCTATGTCATAGACTTGTCTTTCTGATCTCCTATGTGGTCTTGGTCTCTTTATTATTTCACTATTACCTTTTGTTGACTCTTCTACTCCAGAGTTTGATCTGAGGATTATTTTAAAGTTGTTTGGAGGGGAATATTGGAAGACTTCAGCTGAATATTTTGTCTGCCATCTTGGCTCTAACTCCCCAAAAGCACTGTCGTTGTTTTGCTTTTTAAAGAAGCTGTATAGCTTCCCTCACCCCCCACCATACATTATAGAAAAGATCCAAGCCCAGGCCTGGTTTTGTCCCGATAACCAACAACATCTGCTTCAATTCTCGGATTCCATAAGACAAAAGCCTGAAATATTTATGGTGCCAATTTTAAGAAAATCTAAATGTAAAATCACACATAAAAAAGATAAATTGGAAGCAGTTATTAATTCTACAGATTTTTTTTTTTTTTTGCCAAAGGCAGAGCTATAACTAGGTCAGGGTGACTGAGGCATTTTCCTCATGGCCCTGAAATTTTGAGGTTGCTAATAATGCTTACACTCCTTCAGCAGTTTGATACAGTGGATTTCAGTACACAATTGGCAAGGACAAATACTTAAAATAACACATTTCCAGAGAGTCCAAAAGTTAGTCATACCCCAGGTGAGCTGCTACGTGCACATCCTTTCCTCTTTTTCCTAGCTATTGCTTGGTAGAAATAGCATTATGGTGGTCCTGTGTCTCTGACCATGGAGATTTGTGTCCCAATTTCTAAGGTCTCTTTACCAAGCTCCCCTTTACCCCAGGTAACTAAATTTGCTTTTAAAATTTTAATTTGAGAGTGCCTTGTGCTATATGCCTCAGTGCATGCTGTGGTCCTTGCCCAGGACACCACTGACAAAAATGACTTTCTGTAGACCTCTTTTATTCATATTAACTCCCCTCATATGCACAAAGTGTATTTTCCAGGAGAGAAATTTAAAACTAGATGTTAGGAGCCTTTGGCAATAGTAATTATGATGTCAGTCAATGTAAAGGCATTTTGCACACACAAAAATAATCTTACACATAATTTTTCAGCAGCACAGCTATTGCTTAAAGCAATTTTTTCCTCTAGTCAAATCTCTTACTAATTTCTCGTGAAATTCAAAACACTGAATGATCCCTAATACAAAGGATTTCTCAAAGGCACGTGGACTGTTTTGTACTTGAACAGTTGGGTGATTTTTTCCAAAATGTTTCTGTTTAAAATGGTAAAGATGGAAAGGGATTGTTTTCCTTTTTTGCAAGATTTTCAGGAACAAGAATGGCATAAAAGATTTATTTCTGTCTATATAAAGGGGCTACCATCATTAATCTGTCAAACAACCTCTGCTGAAGCCATTGACAGCCTTGCTGATGCTAAGAAATTTGTTTAAAAAAAGACATTGCTGTAAGCTAAATGAAATCTTTTTAAAGTTTATAAAGGAAATCTTATGAAATTAATTCAGCAAACATTTATTTAGAGCCTGCTATGTATAAGGCCTCAAAGAAAGCAGATCTTAGTGAAAGCAAACCTTTACCCTCAAAGAAGCTATAACCTGGTAAGGGAGAGAAGATGGATAGATGAATAGTAAAAGGTAAAATGTGAAAGGTCTATAAGGAGCTCAAATTGAAGAGTCAGAGAAAGAAGAGGTGTCCTGGGATTCAATAACTGTGTATAATAATCTGTTAATGGCAGCCAAGTAAAGAAAGAACATTTTCCTTATTAAAATGTAAGATATCATCTTGTCTTACTTTTTAGAAGGTGTAAAAGAATAACAACTATGAAAATAATAGAAATTCAGACACTTCACTACTCAATGACCTACTCAGTCTAGAAATTAAATTAGGTCAATAAAAATCCAGTAAGGAAAGAAACAAAAGAGAAAAAAAGTTAAGTGATGTCCCTTTGATTCCTCTATTTTATATTTTGCGGAAAATATTAGTGGATAAAACCAATGTTTTTATAACTGATACAATCATATGGCTTCAAATGAATGACTACTACTCCTTACATATAGTAATGTTTAATTTACAGACAGTCACATTTAATCAATCAATCAACAAACAGTTATTATGGGTATCTGGTGCTGTCCAAGGCACTGAGAAATCATAGAAAAAGGTAAAACATTTGTTAAGAAAACCTAGATTCTACTGGAGAGGTTACAACATTTTCCCAGGTAAGAAAATAGATGATAGACACAAAATAAATACAAGGTAATTGGAAGGCCAGGGTCATTGGCAAAGTAGGGAACTATGAAAGGTGGTTCTTGAGGGCCTTGAAGGGAATGAGGGTCCAAGAGGTAAAAAGGAGAAGGAAGAGGTTACAAAAACAGAGGAGCATACAAGATCAAATGAGTGGGAGTAAAATGGAAACAACCTAATCAGTTAAGATGAAGCCATATTTTAGGGGGATTTAAATGCCAAACAGAGTATTTCTATTTGTAGTTTATCCTAGAGTAATAGGAAACAACTAGAATTTTTTAAGCAAGGAAGCATGGGGTCAGTATTTTGGAAGGATAAATTGGAGAGATGATAGTGGAAGGAGAGAGGCCAATTAAAAGGCTATTGTAGTTGTTCAGGTATATGGCTCTGAGGTCCCAGTCATGGTGTGAGTGAAGAGAGGCAAACAGATCCTATCCATCTTGTGAAGGTAAAATTAGCAAGACTTTGTTATTTATTGGATTTGAAGGGTGAATGAAAATGAAGACTAGATGATTTCTCCTTTGTTGTTAACCTGAGTGACTAAAACAAGAGCTCTCTAAGGCTATCACCACAAAGTCAGAAATCTAAAGAAAAAAGAAAAATCATCGTTTATAGTTGTCAAGTCACTGTAGATTTAAAGATTGTATACAATTAAACCTTGAAATGGGGTGTTATGTGAGCTCATTGCTCTTCTGGAGCTTGAAAATTCGCATATTTCCTTTATTTTCCCTCAATTCAGTCTTAAAATATGATTTTTGTATGGTTTGTCACCTTCTCCTTTATGCCTATGTTTCATCTCCCTCTTGTTTTTCCTGTTATTTAGATCAGCCTTAACAATGTTGGCTTTCAGGTTAGGGAATGCCCTCTGTGGAAGATGACATTTTCTGCCTAGTGCCACACTGCCCTCTAGTGATCAGAATGAGATATTCTCCGGGTTTCCACCAACTCTAATCAGAGGGACACCATTTTACGCTTCATTGACAAACCAGCAGTGTTTATGTTAAATCTCCATGGCAGTTTTTTTGCAGCCACAAGATAACATCCTCTCTATTCTTGTGTACCCTTTTCATGCCTTTTCCTGGAAAATGTTGCTCCTATTTTCTTTTAATGAGTCCCGGGTTTTTAAGCTGCCAATTCTTAATTATTCATAGGAGCCAATACAAAGATACTTGAGATTCCATATATAATTCCAGAATCTCATTTAACCTAGCCCAAATCACTAAACCTATGATGTAGACGGGGTGTATTTCCATAATGTCAGCTCCTAAGACGTTGATTTCTTTTTTTTTTTATTTTTTTAAATTTATTTATTCAACATATTTAGTTTTCAGCATTGATTTTCACAACAGTTTGAATTACAAATTTTCTCCCCATTTCTACCCTCCCCCCCACTCCAAGATGACATATATTCTGGTTGCCCTTTTCCCCATTCAGCCCTCCCTTCTGTCACCCCACTCCCCTCCCATCCCCTTTTCCCTTCCTTTCTTGTAGGGCAAGATAAATTTCTACACCCCATTGCCTGTGTATCTTATTTTCTAGTTGCATGCAAAATTTTTTTGTTTGTTTTTGAATATCTGTTTTTAAAACTTTGAGTTCCAAATTCTCTCCCCTCTTCCCTTTCCACCCACCCTCCCTAAGAAGTCAAGCAATTCAACATAGGCCACATGTGTATCATTATGTATAACCCTTCCACAATACTCATGTTGTGAAAGACTAACTATATTTTGCTCCTTCCCAACCCAACCCCCTTTATTGAATTTTCTCCCTTGACCCTGTCCCCTTTCCAAAGTGTTTGTTTTTGATTACCTCCACCCCCATCTGCCGTCCCCTCCATCATCCCCCCCCTTTTTATCTTCTTCTCTCTTCTTTCTTGTGGGGTAAGATACCCAATTGAGTATGTATGGTATTCCCTCCTCAGGCCAAATTTGATGAGAGCAAGATCCATTCATTCCCCCCTCACCTGCCCTCTCCCCTCCTCCCACAGAACTGCTTCCTCTTGCCACCTTTATGCGAGATAATCCACCCCATTCTATCTCTCCCTATCTCCCTCTCTCAATATATTCCTCTCTCATCCCTTAATTTGATTTTATTTCTTTTAGATATCTTCCCTTCATCTTCAACTCATCCTGTGTCCACTCTCTCTCTCTCTTTATATACATATACGCATACATGCACATTCACTTATATATATATATATACATAAACATATATACTTATACATATATATACATATATATATATATATATACATATTCCTTTGAGCTACTATGATATTGAGGTCTCATGAATCATACATATCATCTTTCTATGTAGGAATGCAAACAAAACAGTTCAACTTTAGTAAGTCCCTTATGATTTCTCTTTCTTGTTTACCTTTTCATGCTTCTCTTGATTCTTGTGTTCGAAAGTCAAATTTTCTATTCAGTTCTGGTCTTTTCACTGAGAAAGCTTGAAAGTCCTCTATTTTATTGAAAATCCATATTTTTCCTTGGAGCATGATACTCAGTTTTGCTGGGTAGGTGATTCTAGGTTTTAATCCTAGCTCCATTGACCTCCGGAATATCGTATTCCAAGCCCTTCGATCACTTAATGTGGAAGCTGCCAGATCTTGGGTTATTCTGATTGTTTCTACAATACTCAAATTGTTTCTTTCTGGCTGCTTGCAGTATTTTCTCCTTGATCTGGGAGCTCTGGAATTTGGCAACAATATTCCTAGGAGATTTCTTTTTGGGATCTATTTGAGGAGGCGATTGGTGGATTCTTTCAATTTCTATTTTGCCCTGTAGCTCTAGAATATCAGGGCAGCTCTCCTTGATAATTTCTTGAAAGATGATATCTAGGCTCTTTTTTTGATCATGGCTTTCAGGTACTCCAATGATTTTTAAATTATCTCTCCTGGATCTATTTTCCAGGTCAGTGGTTTTTCCAATGAGATATTTCACATTGTCTTCCATTTTTTCATTCCTTTGGTTCTGTTTTATAATATCTTGATTTCTCATAAAGTCACTAGCTCCCACTTGCTCCAATCTAATTTTTAAGGTAGTATTTTCTTCAGTGGTCTTTTGGACCTCCTTTTCCATTTGCCTAATTTTGCCTTTCAAGGCATTCTTCTCCTCATTGGCTTTTTGGAGCACTTTTGCCATTTGAGTTTGTCTATTTTTAAGGTGTTGTTTTCTTCAGTGTATTTTTCAATATTTTTTGGGGTCTCCTTTAGCAAGTCATTGATTTGTTTTTCAAGGTTTTCTCACATCCTTCTCATTTCTCTCCCCAATTTTTCCTCTACTTCTCTAACTTGCTTTTCCAAATCCTTTTTGAGCTCTTCCATGGCCTGGGACCAGTTCATGTTTTCTTGGAGGCTTTTGGTGTAGGCTCTTGCACTTTGTTGACTTCTTTAGGCTGTATGTTTTGGTCTTCTTTGTCACCAAAGAAAGAATCCAAAGTCTGAGACTGAATCTGGGTGTGTTTAATCTGCCTGGCCATATTCCCAACCAGCTAACTTGACCCTTGAGTTTTTCAGCAGGGTATGACTGCTTGTAGACTAAAGAGTTCTATGTTCCACATTTGGGGGGGGATGCACCAGCTCTGCCACACCAGCACTCCTCTTTCCCCAAGAACCCCCAAACAGACTGGGCTTAAATCTTCAGCAGGCTGTGTACTGCTGCTCTGATCTGCCACTTAATTCCTCCCACCAGGTGGGCCTGGGGCCAGAAGCAACAGCAGCTGTAGCTGCCCTACCTCCGCTGCCCCGGGGCGGTGGCCAAACTGTGAACTCCTTCCACTCTGGCAGCTTTTCCCACTAACCTTCTTTGCTGTCTTTGGTGTTTGTGGGTTGAGAAGTCTGATAACTGCTGCAGCTCACTGTTTCAGGGCTCTAGGGCCCACTCCGCCTGGCTCCTGGTCTGGTTGGTCCGAGCAGCTCATGCTGGGCTCTGCTCTGCTCCGCTCCCAGCTCCCAGCTCCAAGCTCCCAGCTCCCAGCCCCCAGCTCCGTGTGGGACAGACCTCACCCAGAGACCATCCAGGCTGTCCTGGGCTGGAGCCCTGCTTCCCTCTGCTGTTTTGTGGGTTCTGAAGTTCTAGAATTGGTTCAGAGCCATTTTTATAGTTTTTCGGAGGGACTCAGTGGGGAGCTCACTGCTTTCCAGCCGCCATCTTCAGAAGTTGATTTCTAAAGTCCTCTCTAGCTTTAAGTCTGATTCTGTAATATTCTTAGGTAGAAATTCTTGGAGTTAGAGACAACAGTTTTTCCCTTCCCCACCCACAATCCTCATTTCAGAAAAGTTCAGAAAAAACTTGTCATCCTATAGGCCAACAGGAAATGTTCATTTCCTGGCTCTCCAAACCTCTAAAGAGAGCCCCTTTCAAATAGTAACAATGCATTTTTTTGAACTCCAATCTTTTCCTCTGCCTCTTTCCTACCTTTCTACAGTTATTACTGAGTTAATGGCATGCCAAATACAAATGTACCACACAAGATATTCTCACCAGACGGTCCCCAAAGAGTTACTCTTGGTTCCAAGATGCTTGATGTGTCACAATCTCCTCTTACTCAAAGCTCACAAGCCCTTTCCAATGTGTTGCCTAGTGAATCAGAAGGGTCCCCTTAGTTCAGATAAAAGGCATTTAATGAAATAACATTGTAATAAAAGTAAGAACTTAATACTTACCCCTGTAAACTTTAAGCTCTCTATTCACAAATGCACAACCTTCAGCAGGAAGAATAGCTATGGAGAGAGATATGCATGGGCTACACACAGGTAGGGAACATAGGAATCAGGGCACTAATGTGGAGAGCAGCTTCAGATCTTGCAAAACCATGCATCTCTTCTTGCTAATTTTCTGGGCTGCTTCTCAGATGGCTTGTACTCTGCTAGGAATTGTTCTTTACTTCTGTCCACCTGGCTTCCCCTATTGGACTTTGAGTTCCTTGAGGGCAGGGGTTGTTTCCACCTTTTCATTTTTTATCTTCAGCACTTAGTACAGTGCCTGGTGCATAATAAACACTTAATAAAATGCTTGTTCTCTGACTGACTAGGGGGCTCTTTCAGCCAGCTCTTTTTGTCAACAGTAATGTTCCTTTCAACCCAGTTTATCAAAAAAAGCTATCCAATTCTCAGTGTAAGAGCATGTCTGTACTTTTCTTCCCTACTGTACTCCCTGGATCCCTCAATTCAATTCTCATAGATCCATTTTATTTTTTTTCTATATCAACTGCTATCTTTTGTTTTTACATCAGTCATGTCTTCACTCCTCCTACCGACCCTCATTGGACCATTTGATAAAGTTAAAAAATTTAAAAATAGAACTCACTGTTTGGTAAAAACTTCTGGGAAAACTGGAAAATAGTATGGCAGAAACTGGGCATAGATCAAAGTCTGACACCATATACAAGAATAAAGTCCAAATGGGTACATGATCTAGGTATAAAGGCTATAAAATTAGGGGAGCAAGGAATACTTTATCTGTCAGATTTATGGGGAATGGAGGAATTTATGACCAAATGAGAGATAGAGAACATTATGAAACGCAAAATGGATAACTGTGATTACATTAAATTGAAAAGTGTTTGCACGGAGCCAATGCTACCAAGATTAGGAGAGAAGCAGAAAACTGGGAAAGAATTTTTATAACTAGCATTTCTGATGAAGGCCTCATTTCTAAAATATATAGAGAACTGAGTCAAATTTACAAGAATACAAGTCATTCTCCAATTTATCAATGGTCAAAGGATATGAACAGGAAGTTTTCAGAGGATGAAATTAAAGTTATCTATAGTCATACAAAAAATACTCTAAATCACTATTGATTAGAGAGATGCAAATCAAAACAACTCTGAGGTACCACATCACACCTATCAGATTGACTAACATGACAAAACAGGAAAATGATAACTGTTGGAGAAAATGTGGGAAAGTTGGAACACTAATTCATTGTTGGTAGAGCTGTGTGAGCTGATCCAACCGTTCTGGAAAGCAATTTGGAACTATGGCCAAAGGACTATAAAAAATGTGCATACCCTTTGACCCAGTAATATGGCTTCTAGGATTATATCCCAAAGAGATCATAAAAATGGGAAAAGATCCACAGGTATAAAATATTTATAGCAGTTCTTTCTGTGGTGGCCAAGAACTGGAAATCAACGGGATGCTCATCAATGGGGGAAGGGCTGAACAAGTTGTGGTATATGAATATAATGGAATACTATTGTGCTATGAGAAATGGTGAGCAGACAGACTTTGGGAAAACCTGGAAAAACTTACAAGGACTGATGCTAAGTGAAACAAGCAAATTCGAGAGAACATTGTACACACTAACATCCACGGTATGCGAGGACAGATTTTGATAGACTTAGCCCTTCTCAGCAATGCAAGTATCTAAAACTTTTCCAAAGGACTCATGATGGAAAATGCCATCCACATCCTGAGAACAAACTATGGAGTGAAAATGCAGAGTGAAGCTGACTGTTTTATTTTTTGTTTTGTTTTGTTTCTCATGGTTTATTCCATTCATTATAATTCTTCTATGCAACACAATTAATGTGAAAATGTGCTTAATAGGCATGTATGTGTAGAGCGCATATCGTATTGTATGATGTCTTGGGGAGAGAAGGGGAAGGGAGGGGGTGAAAATTTAAAACTTAAGGAAATAAATGTGGAAAACTGAAAATAAATTAAATATTAAAAAAGTTTAAAATATCCAATAAAGGGACTCTTTCTGACAACGTATACACTATTCATCTGTTTCAACATTCCAGCTAACAGCTTCTGTTGGGGTGTAAGATCCACCCACAGCCAGCACTCAGAAAGCTGCCAGCAGCATAGGTTCTTTTGATCTGCTTAACTAAGGAAAGCAAGGTGAAGGGGTTGACAAGCTTGCTTTAATTCAGCATACAAATATCATTCACTTAGTTCAGGGGAAAAAGCCAGCACCCTGAACTTCAGAATAAAATACAAACAAATTACAAACATCAACAGACAGACCCAATACAATTCATAGTTACCAACATCTAGGTTCAGCCTGGGAGCTCAGAACAAGGGCTGGCCCAGAGTCACATGCACCACCACTGCTGCGACAAAGAGCTTCAAGAAACAGACAGCCAACCCCTGGTTTTTATATCTTTTTCAGCGTCAGGGATGAGTCACACATGCGACTCACCCACGTAACCTAGAATCGTCACAAAGAGGCGGACTTAAACCCACATGGTCTAAAAGCTTCTGCTCTCCCAGACCTGTAAACTAGGCCCTCCCTGGAGTTAGCCCCACCTTGGGCCCCACCTTAGTTTCCAATCCACACCCACTAAGGTTTTACACCTAATAGGGGTTTGGGCCTGGGGCTTAGCACCTAGTAAGGCTCAATGAATTACTCAAACGGAACAAAAGCCAAACTATTCAAGGGTGCTTGTTGAACTAAGTGCTAAGGAAGCCATTTTTGGTTACCAACACATCATCCTAGTAGTTTCTCTGCTGAGAGGGAGGCGGCATATTTCATCAGTCTCTTCTCTGGAATCTCAAACAGTTTTTCCATTACTCAGACTTCTGTTGGTGATATTCTTTCACTTTATTGCAGTTATCATATATTGTTCTCTTGGTTCTGCTTATTTCAGGCTGCTTCAATTCATAAAATTTTCCCCATATTCTTTGAATTTCTTATATTTGTCATTTCTTAATACACAATAATGTTCCATTTCATTCAAATACCATTAGGTTTGCAGTTTTTTAGCCATAATTCCATCAATTGACACTTACTTTATTTCTAGTTCTTTTCCAAAACATTCTATGGACATGTGCATATGTGTGTACACACACAGATAGATAGATAGATAGATAGATAGATAGATAGATAGATAGATAGATATGGATGTTTATATATACGCGTAGATACAGCTGTGTATAAACCTGTTTCTGTCTTTGAGTTCATTAGCGCATATGACCAGTGATTTGGATTAGGATTTTCAGATCAAAGTACAGTTTAGTCACCAGAAAACCATTTTTAGTTCTTAATACCTAACATACTATCCCATGAAAGAGGCAAATATCCTTAGGGTTCTTCCTCAAATGGAAACAGGGCTGAGTAAACTGCAATAAGGAAATTGTGTGTATCTCTGCCGTGCTTCCTTTTCTATATAGACCATAAAGGCTGGACTTGCTGGAGAAGTCTTAAGGACTAGTGATTTCCCCTCAGTGAGAAATCAAATACTGGTCTCTTTATCCAAACATTAAAAAATATATAGTAAACAGCCCTGGCAGAAAAGAGATGACAGGAATTGGCCGATTTACTTTCCCTGCACTCTAACTTCAGCTTGGTTAAATAATTTAAATCTAATTTTCAAGAACTAATTTTCCTTTACCAAAGGGCACTATTGAATCCAATTGAAATACTCCTATCCATGGTTGAGCATTCAATCGACATTAGAGGAAAATGTGGCAAAAAGTCAATCCTGAGGTCAGAAGAATTTAAGGAAACACTATATGACCCATCTGGAACTTTTAGTTTGAGGTTTCAAATTTATTTCCTTTACACTAATATAGATTTGCTATTATTTCAGCATATGGCTTGCCTCATAGTAAGCCCCTAGAACTCATAAATGTCACCATTCTGCTTAGCTGAAGGAGCTTATTTGTTGTTAAGGAGCAAAGATAGAAGACCTCAAAGATATTTTTGAACAAAAGAAAGTGTATCTTTAAGAGGGACTCTAAGTCTCTTTTTGCCTTTAAAGTGAAAAGTAGAGATTTCCTTTTCTTTTTGGCTATGTCCTAAATGACCTTTTCTTATTCTGGTCCTCTAAACATCTTTAAACCAAATTCACAGCAGGTTTCT
Organism: Trichosurus vulpecula; assembly: GCF_011100635.1. Lineage (NCBI taxonomy): Eukaryota > Metazoa > Chordata > Mammalia > Diprotodontia > Phalangeridae > Trichosurus > Trichosurus vulpecula. The sequence continues at coordinate 94,094,730 of NC_050578.1, read as the reverse complement.
ACAGGCATGTTATTAGCTTCTGCTAAACAGACTTGAAAATCTACAAAGATGTTAAGGGTTGTTTCAAAGCATTGTTTTCACAGTTAAAATCAATAAAAAGGTAGTTAACATGCAAGTGTTTCAGTAATTCCTGACATCTATGGAATATTTTTAAAAGAAAGCTTAGGTTTGGTGTCATGCAGCATATCCATCTATCTATCTATCCATATACACACACATATATATGTATATACACATATGTGTGTGCATATATTTGTGTATACACAAAAAAATTAATACAATCCTCCCAAAATTAAAATCCATCAAACACAAAATGGATGTAAAATCAACCTAATTTAGGGTGTGTGGAATTTTTTTAGAGAGCTAAATAATCATATATCTTAGAGGCCATCCAAAGTCACATTTTTAAAAATCAACAATAAGAATAATAACTAAATTATTATTACAATTGCTTCTAGAAAGGGAATTCAATTAATTCCTCTATTGCTCCAGTCTTCATTCCTACTTCTAGATCAGCCATCACATCCACCACTGAGGGGAGAAATCATTGCAGAGAGGGAGCACACTTTCCTAACAACCACTAGAAACAACTGCTGACCAACTCCTGCCTAACAGGAAGATGAACACAAGAGCTCTAAGAGTGGCAGTCCCGCATCCAGACCACTGGAACTTCTTCCGTCACAACCATCAATTGCTGTGCAGAAAGGGCCAGCCATACCTACCCAATATCACCTAACCTAAGTAGTAAAGCACCCTGAAGTATACAGGAGACAACATGTGTCAAGCAATTCAAAGCACCAACATATCTCCTCAAACTTTGATGGAGATGTCCCTGGATCCTGAACCCAAATGCCTTGGTAATGGTCACTCTTCAATCCCAGCAACCTCAGCCATCATCCTGGAATTGATCCCTGTGGAGATACAACCTAGAAACTACTCCTTCAAGTTCTATATCCACAGCTATTGAAGACACAGAAAAGAAAGTTCTTGTCACCAAACTCCTTAACATTGTCAAATGGTTTACTATCAGAAACTGATATGGTTTTATCAGTGGAAATGAATTAGCACAGACCTGCACAACATGGGAGTAGGTAGGGGCCTAAAGGGAAACAGGCTAAATTTCTTTGGAGCCACGGAAAGGTTAGACTAGAGACAGACTGACAATGGTTGGTTGCTGCGGGTCCCATCACAAACAGAAGAGTGCATAGTAGCAACCCTACATGTTTTGTGGGTCACCCAAAATTCTTTGGCAGGCTTCAAACAGCCTGTGGGCCATATGTTGTGCAGGCCTGAATTAGAGGCATTACCATCTTCTTTTCTGTAACCCAAGACCCATGGGGCCTTTCCATTTGACTTGCAACTGAAACCTTTATTATGTGTTATCTCCCTCCTTAGAATGTATGCTCCTGGAGTACAGGGATTTTCTTGGTTTTCCATTTGTATCCTCAGCTCTTAACACAGTGCTTTGCACATAGTAAGCACTTAATGAATGCTTCATTCATTCACTCCCTGTGATTTCCCAAACCAAGTCACCCTTCCCTGGCCACCACTTCCTTATATGTGTTTTCTTCCCTTATTAAGCTCTATGAAGGCAAATATTGTTTTGCTTAAGTATTTTGATCTCCAGTGTTTGACACACAGGAATAATAAATGTTAACAATTTTATTCATTCATTCGAGAAACCTATCCAATAATATAAAAATAATAAAACATAATGGTAAATCTCGGCTTACCTGTAGACTCAAAATTTTATTTGCAAAATACTTGTTTGGATTTGGAACTTCTCTTCTTTTAGAAACAAGGATGTGTATGGTAGTTTGATTCCTAGAGACTACTTTAATCCATAATCTCACATTTGGTATTAAAGTGTTATATGTAGGATATAAGCAGTAGATGAAGCAATATTTCTGTGGGAAATGTATTCAGAGACCCAAATTAGGTACAAGGGAGCTATCTTTTCCCTGACTGCATGCTTGGCAGTGTAAACAGGAGCTTTCTAATTTTAAGCCATCAGTAGTTCTTCTAAGAAGCCTGGACCAAGGGCCAAAGAATTACAGTGAGTGTTCTGAGGGTTCTCCATTCAAACCTAGACTGAGTCTGAAGTGAGGCACAGATGGAGGAGATGGAATGCTTGATCTAGGGAACTGCTTATTTCTTTTTTTGTTTTTTCTTGCATTTTCTCCCTTCTCTGTCATTTTTTTTCCATTTGTTCTCTTTCATTGATGAGGAATAAAAAAACAAGAGTAACAGGAGCAGGGGCTATCTCTGGTTACAGAAGGATGGACTTTCTCTCCTATATTTCTTTTTTCAGACCATATATGGAAAATCCAATTTTAAAAGGGGACAAGGACTGTTTGCAAAAATGGCAGAAATGCAGGGGGAAAATCCTCCGCTTCATACCTCTCCATCTAGTGAGACTCAGTGAAATTTGAGATTTATTGGTGCTTCAAGACAAAATACATGGCCAGGGTTCTAGGTACTAGGAGTACTATGAGAAGTGGAAGGACAAATAAAACATTAATACATTTTTATGCCAAACCTCCACTAGACTTAAAAGGAGCTGTGGACCATGGAGGGGAACTCAGTCTTCACTCTGGAATGAGGAAGAAGCAAAAAGAATTCAAGTCAAAATTTGATATTATTTGGTAAGGGTAAGTAATTTATCACCCAATCCAGAATCTGGTGACTGTTATCTATGAACTCCCAGGACATTCTCTTTCTTTCCTTAATGAGTTTAACACTTGGCCCATAGTCTTTATCTCCTCTCCAATTCCATCCTTCATACTAATGGACTAAAGCATACATATTGGTGTTATTTCAAATACGCTAACTTTCCAGTTCCTCATTCTACTCAATTTCTGTTCCTCCATTCCACCTCAACTACACACAGAGATCATCAACACACCCCAAGTATTCCACTTTCATGTTCATGAACTCTGAAATTACTTTTTCTGATCATAATCTTTTATCATTCCATTTATCCCTATGCCTTTTGACTTGGTCTTCATCCTCACCATGACCTGACACTACTAAATTCTCTGGCAGAAGATCACCTTCCCATAACTTCACTTTTCTCCCTTTCCTTCTTTCCTATCCTGGTGAATCACCTCAACTCTGTTATCTTTCACAGGCCATTCCCTTGCCTCCTTGCATTATCATTGATCTTGCTTTGTAAAATATTAACTTTAAATTATTCCCACCTCTTTTACTCTTGTTCACCTTCTATGGAATGGAGCTGGAGAAAATCACAATACTGTCCTGATTGGGTTTATTACAAGTTGATGTATAGAATCTCAACTGGTCCCTGATTACAGCAAAGCAATGTTTTTGTATTGCCACAGTCAGTATGACATCCCACTCACAATAGAGCTTATTTTAAATCTTTCCACTTCTCCTTAAGACAAATTTTCCTTCCTATGGCACTTCTACCCCCCCAATCTCTCAGCTGAGAAGCTAACCTAATACTTTATTTTAAAAAAGGATATTCACTGAGAATTCCCTCTTCTCTCCTCATATCATATCAATCAATAAGACATCTTCTGTCACTATCTCTTCTTTCACTCATATCCTGTGAAGAGGTTCCCTTTTTCCTTGCCAAGGCAAACATGTAATCATGTCACCATTGATCCCATCAAACACTCTTGATCCCACCCTTTCATGTCTTTAGAAGATTGCCCCTCTATGATTCCCACACTTTAATTTTCAATCTTTCCCTTTCTCTGTTGCCTAAAAATACAAGTATATCTACCTGTTCTTTTAAAATTCTCATTTGATCATCTATCCCTGCTAACTATTGTCCACCATTTTGCAGTCAAACATAAGAAGGTCATCTACAATAAATGTCTGTACTTCCTCTTCTCTCACTCACTTTCAAACTCTGTATATCTGTCTAGCACTGTCTAAAACTTCTCCCTCCAAAGTTACCACTGATGGCCAAATCTAATGACCACTTCTCAATTCATCCTCTTGAATTCTCTCCAGCTTTTGACACTGCCAATTAACCTCTTCTTGATATTATCCTCTCTCTGGCTTTTCATGATACTGCTTTCTTATTCTTCTCTTTTTTGCTGTTTGATTACTCCTCAGTCTCCTTTGCAGATCTTCATCCAAGTCATACCCGCTGACTATGTGTGTTGCCTAATACTCGGGCCTCTTCTCTTCTCTCTCTACACTGATCTCATCAGCTTCATGGATGATTTCAAGAGTGTGTGTGTGTACATGTGTGTATATACATATGTACACATATACACATATGTGTATATGAATGTAATGTACACATACATACATACATATATGTATGTTATTTTGGTATGCATCATATACATACACACACACACACACACACATAGGTGTGTATAAAACTATCCAACTGTAATCACTCTTTTGAGCTCATCTCTCATTACTAACTGCTCTTTAGACATATAAGGCTGTCACATAAGCATCTCAAATTCCAAATGCCCAAAATACAACTCATTATGCCCGCTAACTCTTCCTTTTCCCAGTGTTCCCCAAAATATTCAAAGATATCACCTTCCTTGTAGTCACACAGGCCCACAATTCAGTGCCATCCCCAACTACTCATTGCACTCACTTCACATGTCCAAGCTGTAGTCAAGTCTTATTTTTTTCTACCTCACAAAATCTCCGATATATGTAACCTTCTCTTCCACAATTATGGTACCACCATCACTCATATAGCTACCACCCTCATACAGGCCCTTATTGACTCATGCCTGCACTGTGGAAGAAAATTCTCTCTCTACCTCAAGTCAATCCCCATTGAAATCCATCCCCCACTAAGTTGACAAGCCAATCTTTCTGAAGTATGAGTTTGAACATGTCACATATCTACTCAATAAACTACAATGTCTCCCCATTACATCTAAAATCACAAATAAAATGTTCTGTTTGGTATTTAACCTACTCCCTTCTTACCTTTCCTGTTTTCTTATACTTTCTTCCCATGTACACTCTATGATCTAGTTATATTGGCCTTCTTATTAATCCTCAGTCATGACACTCTATTTCCTCACACAGTACCTTTTTATACACACAGACATACACACAGACATACATGTACATACATACATACATACATACATATACTTTTTAAGCAGCCACAGCAGCAGATGACATCTCTAGCCTGTGGTAGTGGCTATTTGGCAGAAAAAAATCTGTGAATTGTCCCTTGTTATTTTATTTCACTCTTCTATTCCAGTAAAATGCTTCACTTTCTGCCTTATGGTTTCAGTCTATGACAGCTACTATCATGAAAAATATTAAAGAATTATAAAAAGAAAAACAGAAGGCAATATATCCTAGATGCCGAAGCACTGGACAGCTGAAATCCAAAACCTACCCCAGGGCATTGTTTTAAGAGAAATAAATTTCGTTGCTATGGAGGGCTGCAGAAGATTAGGAACCCATGCACTGGTTTGGCAGCTTTGAGTATCTAATCCCCCAGGTGACCAACACATGAAATTAACCCATCTTCAGGTACCTGCAGACCCCTCCCAGAGATGTCATGGCCCATCCCTTAATTCACAAATTACTTCCTGTCTCCCACCTCTCTTGAGAACATCTTCCCCAAAAATGTCCCAGATGATGCTATGAGGGAATGGACAGTGTTTCTTTTTCCAAGCCCTGTTGCTGGCTTTTGAATATAAAACCTTTTCTTTAAGAGGGTCTTTCCTTAAGAGGTATTGTATCAGCAGTATGGTAGGTTCCAGCAAATTGCCATTCACATCTGATATCACTGGGGCCAGCAAAATATTTCAAAGTGAAGAAAAGTGAGGTTTAGGCTGGTGTTGCTAAATGAAACTGCTACTTCAGGTCTGGACTGAAGGGATCACAGGATTACTGATGTAACGATAATAATGATGATAGCTAGCATTTACATAGCACTTTAAGGTTTGCAAAGTACTTTGACAATATTTCCTTATTTTATCCTCACAACAACACATGGAAGTAAGGATTATTATTATTTTTTTAACAAGTGGGAAAACCAAATCAGGCAGAAGTAAAGTCAGGATCACACAGCTATTAAGTATGTAAGGCACAATATGAACTCAGGTCTTCCTGAGTTTGGGTCTAGCACCATTATCTAATACACCACCTAGTCACCTCCAGCCAATCCTACATATCCTTCAATAAACAACTCTATTCCTATAAGTCACTTCTCAACTTGCGATTCAAATATGAAGCACTGACTTCACCAATCTATTTGTCTAGTACAAATGTAAAAACTCTGGTAAGCCAATGTGTTAACTCCTCCAGGTATTCCACATGTCAGAAATATGCTACTTTTTCATGCTTCATATGAAAGCAAAGGTCCATATTTCAATACCAACACCCTACCGATGTGGCTATATCATAGCAAGAATAGAATACAATGGTCTTCAAAGAATTAAATATGGATGCCATACAGTGGCAATGGAGAGATGCATGGTGGATGCAAGCAAGCTCTGACAGACAATCAATGAGGAACTCTGAAGAATAGCCATGAATGATACCTCCAAAAAATATGTGATAGAAAAAATGAGCTTATAGCAAAATTAAAGAACCACAGGGAGACAGCCAGCACACTCTCACAATGTCAAGAAATAAAAGAATCAGAGGTTCTGAGATTTAGAGCTGGAAGGCCATGGGGTCTAACACCCTCATTTTACAAACAAAGAAACTGAGGTGAAAGGGATAACTGACTTTCTCAGAATCATATAGCTGATAAGTGAAGTGGGATTCCAATCTCGATTTTCCTATGTTCAGTTCACTGGGTGAAGTCCTGTTGAGCTTATGGAGAAAAAATGGGCAAGTACCACACAAATGGGCAGGAATGAGTTGTTTACCACATGCATCATTTGAAGGAACTTCTGAATTGGTGGGATCATAAATCCATTTGAACATCTGAGAGTACTCTTCAAGAGTAGTGAACAGAATATGAATGATTTGCAACTTTCCAAGTACCTCTAAACATGCCTAAGTTGTGTGATCAAGCCAAACAGTGAGTTGCTTTCTCATACAACAGAATGTGACCTCTTTAAATGAATGTCAATTGCTCAAATGAAATAAGACATTGACCAAATGGAAAGAAATGATGTGGAGTTCATGGGGAAAAAATACAATAAATAAACTAATAGAACAGAAGCATGTATCAGTGCTGGGAATTTGTCACACCAACTGGTATTAACTAAAAGTGACTATTAGGGTTTCATAGATCATTTCAATCTATTTAAGCCACTTTCTAATTTTCTCCCAAGTTCTTTAAGTTTCCTAAGGCTAAACTACAAAGCTACTGGCTCCTTTTTAAAGTCTTGATTTTGGTGTCAGTGTGCCATTATGGTGAATAGTTATTAGGCAAATTACATATAAGTAATACAGTGATCTCTGATGAACCCAACTACCAACCATCAGGGTAAAAAATGTTTTAAAAACACATTCACTACTGAGTACAATAATCTGAACTGCAGGCTAAGTAAATACAGCAGATCTCTAAACTGTAAATGGGAGCACATTTTATAGCATTGCACTAAGGAGACACATTTATATGTGGAGAATTAGAAACAACATAACTTCTTTTATGTACAAAAGTGCACTTGTCCTTTAACTAAATTTAGTTATCAAGAGTCTCTCATGTTCTCTGTCTATACTTTATTCAGATTCTGCCAAGAAAAGAAATTTCAGCTCCCCCCAAACATCCTTTAGGATTATTTTTCCTGACTTTTTTAAGTGTAGCTTGTAGATGGTTACTTAGCCTTGCAATGAGCACACACAGAGCTAGTGAGGGTTCATATGAATGATGAGACATGCAAGGTGGCTGCTTTGAAGAAAGGACATTGAAAGACGGAAAAGAGTTTGGTGCTTGGGACCTGTCCAGCATGCCTTTCACTCTCTAGACAATATGTGTAGTGAGATTTTAATATCTGAGTAGCACTATTTTCCTTTAGGAAAGGCAGGCAGATTTTGTCAGATGCAAGAAGCCAAGATTGACCAAAGAGTTAAGATACAGAGGAAGGAAAGGTGAGACTATTGCCAGCTGCCTCCCTATCTATAACAGCTCATGTAAGGCACTGAGACAACTAAGAGAAACACCAAAGCAGGCTTTGTTCTTGCACTACATCCTGTAGCTGAGGGACCCCAAATGCTCATGAATGAAGTGCCTTTTGCTGAGCTTCTGGCAGAGCTATGGGACAGGAGCTGGAAACTACTAAGGGCTGAATTAGGTTCTTTCCCTCACTGCTTCTGGGAAAGTTGAAGCAGGGACTCAATGAGAGTAGTCATCTGTGATGTCCTTGGCTAGTTCTCTGAGATAAATTAACCTCTGCTTTCTATCATTTCTCTAACTAAATAGTTTATAAAATTGTGACCTTGATAAAGGTGTGTAGATTGAACACAAGCAAGTAAAGACAGAAGGGTCCTGTCTTAAAGGAATAGGCATTTTGATTAATAAACACTGTGTATCTGGTGTCTACATTAGGAAATATAAAAATTGTATCAGACTATTTGTGTTTTGTTTCTCTCCTTCCTCCACTTAAAGACAACCCCAGGCAAACATCAAGATTTCATCCAGTACCCAAAAGCATATTTTTCCCTTTTCCTTGGGGAGATGGGAGGTTTGCAATTTTACTTCTCCGCTTACAAACTTAAGAAAACAAAAATGCTATTTTAATAATATTATAGGCAACTCATTAGCTCAAGTTGGAATACGCTTTGGTGCTAACCTGAGAGGGTTGTTAGTAAGTGGGCAGAAAGGAGAAGAAAAGGAAAAGGATAGCATGAAAAGGAACATAGCAAAATAGCCCAGATAGAGAACATTAAATCTGTATTATATATTACTATCATGTTATCTCTTTTGGATATAGGAAGGTGAAATGGGTATAAGCAAGGGAATTGTAGAAAAAATCATATGTGAATCCCACTTCAGATACTTACTTAGCTATATGTCCCTACAAGTCAATTAACCTCGGTTTTCATATCCATAAAATGGGAATAATACTTCACAGAGTTGTTATGAGGATGAAATAGGACAACATACCTAAAGTGCTCTGCAAACCTTAAAATACTATATAAATACCCAAATAATAATTATTAAAATCATGATCATGATGAAACCAATTGAATTGAATGTAAAACATAATGGCTATTGTAATACATTTACATCCAAACAAAAATATATGGTGATTATGTTGATATGATTCAAAAGTGAATCAAGAAGAACTGAATTTCAAGTCTTATTCCTGACACATAACATACATACTAGCCATGTGGTTCTATGCAAGTTACTTAATCTTTCAGTGTCCCAGAAATTCTCTAAATTGTAAATCCTATGCTAATTCTTTTTTAATGCCTCCATTTGAATGTCCCATAGGCAGCTCAAGCTCAACATATCTAAAAAAGAATTTAGTTTCCCCCAAATCATCCTTCTTTCATATTTCTGTATTTCTGCTGAGCTCCCCTCCTCACCTCTAGTCATTGACTTACAACCCTGGATTCCTACTTACCTCTATACCTGTCCTTGATCTTTTGTATCTCATCAATTTAATTGTCTTCTTTTTTATGGCAGAAGTATTTATTGCATACTTCACCCTCTCGCTATTGCCATGGGCTGTAACCTAGTCCAAATACTCATAACGTCTTGCCTGGAGTGTTGCAATAGTCTCTTCACTGGACTCTCTTTTGTGCTTTTCCCCCTGCAATCTATCCTCCACCCAATTACCCAACAAATATGACTAAAATACAATTCTTACTATGTCAGTCTCCTACTTAATAATTTGAAATGACTTCCTCTTGCTTCTTGAATAAAATACAAATCCTTAACCTTGGATTTAAAGCCATTCACAGTCTGTCATCCATCAACTTTTCCATCCTACTTCCATATTATTTCCTTCACCCATTCTCTATTCTAGTCAAATTAGCCTACCAACATATTTTGTAAACAACATTCTATCTTCTGCTTCTGTGCCTTTCCAAAAGCTGTCTTCCATAGTTGGAATTTAATCTTTCCTCACCTCTGCCTTTGGAGAGCCCCCTTTTTTTAAAGCACAGTTCCAATGCCACTTCCAACATAAAGTCTTTCCTTATCTCCCCAGTCATTAATGTTCTCTACTTTTGGAATTCACTTCATAATACAGTGTCTGTGTTCTGTACTTAGTTCTAGGTGTATCCATTTTAGTATCTCAGTAAATTAGAAGCTCTCTGAGGCCAAAGACCATTTCATTTTATCACTGTATCCTACATGCCTATCAGAGTGCCTTACACATAATAGATACTTAAATATTTGATAAATTGAATTGATATATATGCATATACATACACACATACATATGGGTGTGTATAAAAATAGTGTCCAGAAGTTGAATTTTGGGACAAAATTGGATGCCTGAGATCATAAAAGAAAGAGAGGAGGAAGAAGACAGAACCAGAAACAAAATAACAGAGAGCTGTTGACTTCATAGAGGAAGGGATGGGAGGATGGATATAATTTATGTATGGATGAATGTATGGGAAGGATGATCAAGGTAAGGCCGAAATATAGATATACAAAGCATTTGGGATAGTAGGAATAAGCAACCACAGTTATTACTCAAGAAATATATAGGAGAATTGTGAGAGAATTAAATTGATCCACATTTTAGAGGTTCTTGAATGTCAAGCTAAGGAATTTGGACTGTATATACTGTAAGCAATGAGGATCCATGGAATATATGAGACAACAGATGATTGGTAATTAGAGAAAGTATGTTTAACGTGATTATCTTCATTTTATCCTTTCAATCCAGAAGCTCAAAGTATAATTTCAATATATTATATGAGAAGACAGTGTGCTTCAGCACTATTGTTCTCTTTCCAATGCACCGTTTTCTTATGCAATTCATTATGGACAAAAGGAGACATCCTAAACATGTTTAATGATCAGACTATAACATAAATTTTCTCTATAAATAATGCATCATCATGATGCCAATCAAAAGCGAATTGTCTAGTTTTTCCAAATGAAGAGATCTATCTATATCTTTGCATTTATCTTTCTTTGGTACTTGATGATAACAATTAAAGAAATACAATAGCAAACACTGAGCACCCTCACTATCATGCTAATTGCTCCACAGAAGTAATTAGATATTAAATCATGAACGATCTCCCAAGCTTTCATATCCTGTACGAATTTAATGTAGTAAAGGGAGGAAAATTTTAGAAATGTATGCTCCTCTGACAGAAAGAGAGGGCTGTCTAATGCTTTTTTGCTTCCATCAAGAAAAAACTGGAAAGAATCCAAAAGATATTGTCCTTATAAAGTTTTTACTCCACTAAAGAATGTTAATGTAAGTTTAGAATGTAGTAATTATTTCTGGCTCCATATATACTTTAATTTGTAAGAATTAACTGAAAATACCACTGTGGGTATCTGAAAAGTATATAAATGGATAGATTAACCTAGTTTATGCAAACTCTAAATTCATAATTCTGTATTTTAATAGAAAAATATTTGTCTAAATATTTGCTAATGAGCCACGGATGTAGATTGCAAAATTGGTGATATAATACCACAGGAACACAATATGTGCATATATTGGGTAATTGGGAATAATGGCATGCTTTTGTCAATCTATTCATGTTCTTCCACTATGACATCATAATTCCTGTGTTTTTATTATTGTTTAGATTTTAGGTGAATATAGACAATATGGGAAAGTATACTATTACTTTATCTGGATCAGAAAAAGCTTTCCTGTGATAGCCTACTTGTCTACACTGTGTTCATTGAAATGCCATGGAAACAAATCCAGGACAGATAATAGAGCTCCATTGCAGCATGCCTAAAGAAGCTTATTGCATTAAAAAAAAAATCAATATAAATATTGTCTCACTCTGATCATCCTAACACATTTTAACCCTATTAATTTGAAGTGCAAGGGAGTGGAAGAAAGTATACTTAGAATTAACTAAGTTAAGAGTATCCAATATTTTTATTAGAAAATAAAAAAAGCATTTAGGTATCAATGGAAGAACATTTGTTTTAAATCTAGTAAAGCCAGTTTGAAGACTACTGAAATTAACTTAAGGAAGTTTTGCTATAACTTAACACCAGCAACAAATTCAAGGAACAATTATTGTACATATGTATAGAATACATCATAGGCTTGTTGCTGGGGGAGGGTGTATAAAGGCAAAAATAAATGATCATTGCCCTCCAGGATTTTATAGTGTTAGAGGAGATGAGACCTGTAGTCCTACAGTCAAAATGAAGGAAGAAAACAAGCATTTACTAAGTATTTACTATGCGCCAGGCATTGTGCTAAGTACTTGACAAATATTATCTCATTTGATTCTTAAAATATCCCTGGGAGGTAGGTACTATCATTATCCCCATTTTACAGCTGAAGGAACTGAGGCAGACAGCATTTAAGTGACTTGCCCAGAGTCACACAACTGGTAAGTAAATGAGGCCAGATTCATACTTAGGTCTTTCTGACTCTAGGCCTAATGCTCTATCCCCTTGACTTCCTAACTGATGTTATAGATTTGAATATTTTCTGCCATAGAGGCAGATCATAGCCCATTCACGCCTGCTCATTCAGTTTAATTGTTTTCTATTTTTCCCATAAGTTCGCCATGGATGAGGAGGGAGTATCCAACATATTGGAAGCCTTCCTTACTTTCTCCTGATACTGTGCAGATACCAGTGGAGAACTCTGACTATCCAACGGTCATTACTCACATTCAGCACTTTATCAACATCTTTTCTCTTCTTGTCATATATTTCCCCAATGTCATACTTAACTTCTGTGTTTTTTTTTTGCAGTTGTTCATTGATCATAAATTGCAGCCTGTTAAAACCCCCTATGAGCCTTTCCATTTCTCTCAGTGTAATATTCATTTTATTTCTTCAGACATTATTATATTCTATGTCTCTTTGTCATACAGCACAACAGAATGTTATTATTAAAAATATGGGCCTTATTCTCCTTAAAAAGTATGGCATTATTAAAGGAGTTCTGTAATTTCCTAGAAGCAATCCATCCTCTTAATTTTCCAATTTACTTCTGAGTCAACTCACGGTCCATTGTATTATCTATCCAAGATATACATAACAATGAACAAATTCAATACATTGTCTATCCAAATGTCTGTCATAGTCTTTACAATGTGTATTCTTCATCCTTTTGGTCTTTCGTGTGAGTTTGGTCAAGCCAAATCATTTAAGGAACAATGGATCTCTTTCAAGAGGTTCTCCAGTATCCTAGGACTTAATATAACAAGTACAATGTCATCTGCCAACAAAATCATCCAGAAATCCCTCTTAGGCTAGGGTTATGCATCGAATTCTACCTCAATACTGAAGACCATTGGTGAGCACACATTTCCCTGATTTATACATCTCTTGAGGTTTATGATGAGATGGCTTTTAATATGTTTGTTTCACTTATATATCTCAAAGACTCTTTAATGATTTTGATGAATGAATGAGAGAAAACACCAACTTGAAAAAGAGCTAAAAGGACGCTGACCAATGGAATGACCAGCAACAATTCCATTGTCCTGTGAAGAAGCATGTTACCCACATCCTGATAGAGAGCTGATATATTCAAAATGAATGAGACAAACTTCTTCAATAAGGCCAATGTGGAAGTTTGTTTTGTCTGAATATGACAGATGGTGCCACGTCTATGTGGGCTTCATGCTGTAGATTCTTGTTGAAGTCATAGAGACTTGAGCCACAAGGAGCCCCAAATCTGGATTTAGGAGAGGTACTGGTCCATTAAAATGTGCATTGAACATATTCCACATACACATACCCTTGAGCAGCCACAAGAAAAGACAATATTTATAGTTCATTAAGTCTATGGACTTTCATTTTCAGTTTTCAAAGAGAACAGTGGTTATGAGAATTTTTTTCTTTTTTTTCCAATGGGAAAGGGAGGTTCAGAGGGAAGGGGAGGTCAGGTTGTTGTAGTCAAAAAAGTAAATGAAAGAAAAGAGGGTCTAAGCCTTTTAAGTGCAAAGAAGAGAAGAACTAAAAGGAATCAAAGACAAACAAGATAGTTTTCAATTTACATCTTAAATTTATTATATATATTTAAAATCAAGCTATATATTATAGATATATGTCATTTAATATGTATTCCTCTTTTTCTGCTCTGCTAAGTATACAGAGATGCTAATTTTATTTGACATTTCTTAAATTTAGAATAAAAAAAAGTGCCATAAAGGAAGTATTTTTGTTCTACCAAATCAAATGCTTTTCATTATCAACAAATAAAAGGCACAATAGAACCTAATTTTCAATCAGTTGCAAAATGGCAAAGATGTGGTCAGTTGTTGAAAATTGCTTGTAAAGGCATGTTTTTCCCTCTAATAAATAACAAAGAGATAAAAAGAAAATGCACAAGAAAGTTATAAATAAGATAAAGGATATATTAAATATATATAATATATATATTTATATATATTATATATATTATATTTATATATTATATATATAATATATAATGTATATATTATATATATATAATATATAATATATATATAATATATAATATATAAATAAATATATAAATATATATAAAAATATATTAAAAACTATTTTAAGGCATTTGAACTTCAGGTTTTCCCTTAACTGAGTTCAGATTTCTTGTGTGAATAGAGTGATGGAATAGCCAAGAAGTCAGGGTGTTGAGATAAACAGAAAACATCCTTGAATGTATAGTACCTTCTATGTAGTTATTCTTCTCAACCCCAATTCATGGGGCCTGGGGGGCAGGCTGCTCCCCTCAGGGTTTTGACTATCTCTGAGCATTTGGGTGTTGTTAGCCTAGCATTATAGATCACACTCCCCAAACAATGTGTTTCTTCATTGATTGTGAGTTTATATCCACTTTTGTGCCAAATTACTTAGCTTTTAGAAAAGGGTATTTTACAAAATTGATCAAAACACACATTCAGCAGAGGATAACATTGTCAATATACCCACATTTGAAACCTCAAAGGGGAGTATGAACTGGTCTCAAGCCCATAAAGCCTTTTTGGAAGAGCTCAAGAAGGATTTTAAAAGCCAAATAAGAGAGCTAGAGAAAAATTTTAAAATACAGTGGACAAATTGGGAAAAAAGTACACTGAAGAAAATAACTTCTTAAAATGTAGAATTGGCCAAACAGAAAAGGAGGTACAAAAGCTAACTGAAGAAAATAATTCCTTAAAAAGAAGAATTTGGCAAGTGGAAGCTAATGGCTCCATGAGACATCAAGAATTGGTCAAATAAGATTGAAAGAATGAAAAAATAGAAGAAAATGTAAAATATCTCATTGGAAAAACAACTGACCTGAAAAAGAGATGCAGGAGAGACAGTTTAAAAATTATTGGTCTACCTGAGAACCATCATGAAAAAAAAAGAACCTGGACAGCTTCCTTCAAGAAATCCTCAAGGAAAACTGTCCTGAGGTCCTAGAACCAGAAAGCAAAATACTCAGCAAAAGAATCCACCAATAATCTCCTGAGAGAGACAGCAAATTGAAAATGCCAGGGAATGTTGTAGCCAAATTCCAGAATTATCACATCAAGGAGAAAATATTGCAAGCAGCCAGAAAGAAACAATTCAAATACTGTGGAACCACAGTCAGAATTATGCAGGACCTTGTAACTTCTGCATTAAAAGGTCAGAGGGCTTGGAATATGATATTCTGAAAGGCAAAGGAGCTTGGACTATGACCAAGTACCACAACCCAGTGAAATTGAGCATAATCTTTCAGGGGAGGAAATGGATATTCAATGAAATAAGGGACTTCCAGACTTTCCTGATGAAAAGATCAGAGCTCAACGGAAAATTTGGTCTTCAAATACAATACTTTTGTGCTTCAAGAGAGGCATAAAAAGGTGAAAAGGAAAGGGGGGAAAACACGTTACTCAATAAGAACAAACTATTTGCAACCCTAAAGGGGAAGATGATACTTAACAGCTTTTGAGAATTGTACCTTTACTGCATCATATAGAAGGGAAATACATAGACAGAGGGGGTGGGTTTAAGTTGATTTTGATTTGATGATAAAAAACCTAATTAAGAGCTGAAAATAAGAAGGGAGAGATAACTATTCAGGCTAAATGTTTTTGTCTATCTCATCTTACAGCCTTAGTTCATGAATTGTCCAGTCCTGCCAATGTCTCTGAAGAGAAGACTAGAATAATAAACACTGATCAAATACTCTTCCTCTAACTTTCCATCAATAGGGCTATACATTTTTTGGGATGATCTATAGCTGCTATTGACAACTATAGCAACATATCTGAGGATGAATTATGGGAGGAGAAAGAAATAGAGAGCTATGTCCTCCTCAAAGTTGGGGATGGAAGAAGAGTTATTGAGAAGGCATAGTGTGAGTACATTTAAGACCTGGACCACAAAACACTCTTGGCTTTCCCAATAATATTTTGGGTTTTTTCTGTTTAAATTCTTAACAAATTGTTCTATTTTCACAATAATCTAAAACAAATCTATATAAAATTATTTTAGATTTAACATAAAGAAAAATCATAAGTAACCAGAAGATAAATATTATATGCCATATTTTAAAAATTAAAAAGATAATCCTAGAAATCAAAGATCTGGGAGAAAAATTCACATCACTTCTTAGAATGCTAATAGAAAAATAATAAAATAACCATTCTGATTACATATAGAAACATAAAAGCTTAAAAATATCTCTACAAAACGATCACACTAAGTCTCTTTTATTTCCTTCTATCATAGAATAATAGATCATGCCCATCTGTCCGAGTTTAGAAAGGCTTTGTATTTTATCCCTGTCAGGGGCAGCAGGCCTGTGAATTGGCCTGCGAATTGACTCAAAAGGTCAAAATCTTATATTGACTCCATCTACCTTCTATATGATAGTCGCATCTTCATATCCTGAGTTCTCTTTTTCTACATAACTTCTTTTCACCCAGTAATTAGCTTCTTTATCTCCTGACATTCCCAGCAGATTCAGGGAAGGCATGTACCATTTCCCCCAAGCTCCAGATTCCCCTTAACTTTACTTCATGCACAGCTAGTTTGGGTGGTTTTCATCTTGAACAGTGATAAAGCCCCAACCCCTGAGTCATAGGCTTGGCTATATTCATCTACCATGTAAGAACGAGGTTCAGAGAAAATGTAAACTGTAGGAAGATTTTTCCACCCAGCTTCTGATTGGTATAAAGTCCAAAGCTCGGGATTCATCACTCATCATGTGACCTTTTTTTACCCCTTTCTACACCCTTATACCTTTATCACCCTTTTTTACAGTGTAAATTACACATAGTAAGCTCTTAATAAATGTTTTTGATTGATATTTTCTTAGATATTTCTCAATGAGCCCCTCCTCCCTCCTGCCCCCTTGTTCACTGATCCAAGGTCTACAGTTATATGTTGCCGCTTTATGTGGGGAGGCTTATTGCTGTGGATGCCTATGGTAAACTTCATTTCATAACTGTGGATCCTGTAGTAACTTCCTGAATTTCTAAATTCAAGCTTAAGCTCTAATCAAGTAAACATCATCCACAGGTTCAAGTCCTCACAAAATTACAAAGTAGGTGAATTTTATTTTGGGCACCCTTTAGTTTATCTCTATCCAAGCACCACACAGTCTTCTGCCTCCTCAAGCCTCCTCAGTTTAATCTTCCAGGAAATAAGAACCATTAAAAGCCTATTTCATGTCCAGACTGAATCATACACCCTCCCACACCACCCCAGCTGCATTACAGAAAGAAGTAGTACACCAGAACGAAGTGACTACAGCTGGGCCCTTTTTCAGAGGTGTGGAACTGAGTAACTAGGAGAACCTTGTGTTAGCATATGGACCATGCCTAAAAGAAACCTAAGGGGAAGACTCATCTGACAAGCTATAGGTCAGTGATTATACTTCCCAGAAATAATTACAGATGATAATCAAACAATTACCACTTCTATCCAACAGATATTTATTAATAATCTACTTCAAAGAAGGCATTGGGCTAGACTCTCAGGTCATAGAGACAAAAGTAAGATAGACCCTGCCCTCAGTAAGCCTACTTTCCACTGGAGGCATAAAACTTTTAAATAGGTAAGTGAATACAGAATAACTAAAGGAGAGGTATGAAAACAACAATCAAGGGGGTAAGGTAGCCCCCTTCATGAAGAGTGCTAAAATGCCACTGCATCTTGAAAGAAGAAAAGGATTCTGAGAGGCTAAGATGAAGAGGGAGAACATGCCCGATTCATGTGAATTAATGTATAGATGGAATATGGAATTCAGAGAGAAGTTTGGCTGATTTGTGCAGTGTGTGGATGGGAATAATATGAAATCGGACTGATAATACAGTTGAAGCTAGAATTTAGAATATAGAAAATTCCAGGTGGATAAGTCTGTATTTTTTCCTAGAATCACTAAAGATTTTTGAAAAGAAACATGGCATGGCCAGACCTGTACCTAGGAAGCTATATGGAGCATGAATCAGAAAGAGAAAAGACATGAAGCAGGGGACAGTATTGTCACTATTACAGAATTCCAGGTGAGTGGTGATAAAAAAAACTGAACCCTGAGACGTGGCATACAAACAGAGAGAAGAAACAGATGTGAGAGACATTCTCGAGGAAAAGAGTTGTCAGCTCTAACTGCTCCATCTAAAGTTACCAAGGATCTCCTAATTGGCAAATCAAATGGCTTAGCTCAACCATACTTCTTGACCTCTCTGCAGCATTTGACATTATTGGTCACCTTTTCTTTCTACATGCTCTCTTTTCTCTGGGTTTTCATGACCCAGATTTCACTTAGCTTGCTCTTTCTCTAACTCTCAGCTGTTCCTTATCCACATCCTTAGCTGGATTCTCATCCATAACATACCCACTCATTGTGAGTGTACCCCAAGTCTCTGGTATGGGTCCTCTTCTTTTATTTTTTTCCTGGAATTTCTCTCTTAGTGAGAAATGGGTTAATTTTACATCTCTATGTGAATGGACCTCTCCTGAGGTCCATTCTCACTCTGTCTCTCTCTGTCTCTCTCTCTCTCTCTCTCTCTCTCTCTCTCTCTCTCTCTCTCTCTCTCTCTCTCCATTTTTTTCTGAATGTAAGAAATAAAACAAGCATTTCCATAACAAAGTAGAATAGAAAAAAAGCGGACTACACAGGAAACTGCAAATCTATTATGTGCAACCGGCATTTCCTTTTAAACATATAAAAAAGATATCATGTCACTTCTTTCCCCTGCCTCCTACCAACCATAGAGATGGCTACCATTAGATGCAAAGATAGAATATATGTATATATACATATCTGTATGTATGTATGTAAAACCATACTATGAATGCTATTTATCAGTCCTTTCTCTGAATGCAGATAGCATTTCCTTCACATATCCCTTGAAGTTAATTTGGGTATTTATAATAGTCAAAATTACTTAGTCACTCAAAGCTGTTCTTAAAACAATATTGCCACTATTGTGTGCAACATTCTTTTGGTTCTGTTCATCCTGCTCTTCATTATTTCATGCAAGTTTTCCCATATTTCTCTAATATAATTAAGCTTACCATTTCTTATAGCACAGTAATGTTCCATCACAATTATATACCACAACTTGTTTAGCCATTCCCCAATTGATGAGCATCCACACAATTTACAGTTCTTTGGCACCACCAATAGCTGCTATAAATATTGTAGCACATATAGGCTCTTTTCCTTTTTCCCTAGTTGTCTTGTGAAACAGACCTAATATTTTTATTGCTGGGTCAAAGGGTACAGGCAATCTTATAACTCTTTGGGCATAATTCCAAATTGCTCTCCAAGATGGTTGGATTAGTTCACAGTTCTACCAACAGTGAATTAGTGTCCCAATTTTTCCACATCCCCTCCAATATTTGTGACTTTCTCCTTCTGTCATTTTATTCAATATGATAGGTATAAAATGATATCTCAAGGTTGTTTTAATTTGTATTTCTCTAATCAATAATGATTTAGAGCATTTTTCCATATGACTATATATTGTTTTGATTTCCTCATTGGAAAACTGCCATTCATATCCTTTAATCATTTATCAATTGAGGAATAACTAATATTCTCATGGATTTGACAAAGCTCTTTATATATTTGAGATGTGAGACCTTTATCTGAGAAATCGTCTATAAAAATTTTCCCAATTTTCTGCTTTCTTTCTGATCATGGCTACATGAATTGTATTTGAACCAATCCTTTTAAATTTAATGTAATTGAAATTATCCATTTATATGTCCCCATGCTCTCTATCTCTTGTTTGTTCATAAATTGTGCACCCATCCATAAATCTGATAATTTATATGCTCCACTTTTTCAAATTATCTTGTAATATCTCCCTTTATATCTAGATTGTTTGTATCTAGGTCATTGACCTTATCTTAGTAAATGGTGTACTGAAGACCATTCTCACATCACTAGGTGCCTATTAGATATTTCAGACTGAAAAGGCTTAACAAATACAACCTGCTCCTAAAACACAACTTATTATCTTTCCACCTAAACAATTCCTGCTTCTAAACTACTCTATTATTGTTCAGGGCACTATCATCTCCTAAGGACCCAGGTTCACAGCATCTATATTATCTTTGACTCCTTCCTCTCATTCACTCATGTACCTGATCAGTTGATAAATCTTGTCATTTCTTCCTTTCCAGAATCTCTAATGTAATTCCCCTTCTCATCACTCAGAATCCACATTAACTTGTGCTATCTGTTTGTTGGACTTTTCCAATATCTTTGCTATTTGCTTTCCTTCCTCAAGTCTCTCCCCACTCTAATCTGCCCTCCATTTAGCCGCTGATGTTGTTCCTAAAGAAAAGGTCTAACCACGTCTTTCCCCTACTCAATAAACTCCAGTAGTCCCTATTT
This sequence comes from Trichosurus vulpecula, assembly GCF_011100635.1. NCBI lineage: Eukaryota > Metazoa > Chordata > Mammalia > Diprotodontia > Phalangeridae > Trichosurus > Trichosurus vulpecula. The sequence goes on along the minus strand of NC_050578.1, from coordinate 94,073,869 downwards.
TGTCCAAGTATAAAGTCATTTCCTTGGCATTTAAAGCTCTTTACTACCTGACCCCTTCCTGTCTTTCTAGCCTTCTCATATTTTAGTCTCCTCCCTCTTTATGATCTTGATATCCTGACTCACCTTTCTTCAAGCACAACACTCCATCTCTCATCAATTTGTCTTTGCTAGGGCTATCTCTTATGTCTGAAAATCTCCTTCACTTCTACTACTTAAAATTCCTATCTCCTTTCAGAATTCAGTTTAAATACCATTTTCTTCAAGAAGCCTTTTTTCTATTCCCCTGCTTCCAAATTATTTCCTTCTATGGTCACTTTCTAACTACTCTGTATTTCTATAAACCTATTTATTTACATGTTGCCTCTCCCATTAGAAAACCATAGACTTATGGGAAGAAATTAAAGTGTATTGATTGGGAATTTATTATCAGCAGCATCTAATTTGGTCAAACCTAGGCTTTAGGAAAATCATTTTGGCAGCTTTGTGGAGGATAGATTGGAATAGGGGGAAATTCGAGGTCAGAAAAGAAGGTTATGGAAGCAATCCAGGTAAAAAGACAATGGCTTGAACTGAGGTGATGTGGTTGGAGAAGAGATTTATGAAAGAGGTGGTAAAGCCAAAGGAACTGGTGAGTTCTCATAAAAATAGAAGGGAGAAGAAAGCCTCAAAGACAGAACTTCAGGGAACATTCCTACTACAAGAAAAGAATTGGATAAAGATAAAATACAGAGAATTGAGGAAGAGCAATCAGATAAGCAAGAAGAAAATCAAGAGAGAACGGTGATATGGAAGACAAGGGAAGAGACTGTATCCAGGAGAAAGTGGTGGAAAGTAGTACCAAAAACTTCAGGGCAGTCAAAGAAAATTGATTTATGAAAAAGTATCAGATTTAGCAGTTAAGAGATAATTGGTAAAGTCTGAGAGAAAAGTAAAAGACAGATTATAAGAGATTAAAAAAATTAGTGACTGGTGAGAAATTAGAGGCAAAAGCATAGATAACTTTCCTAAAATGTGCTTTGATTTCTTAGTTGCCAAATCCAAAGGAGTTTTCTCAATCCTTATTCTCCTTGACCTTTCTGCAGCCTTTGACATTACTAATCCCAAATGTCCTTGATTCTTTTTTTTTCCTCCAGATTTTGGGACCCTGCTGTCTCCTGGCTTTCCTCTTACCTATCTGACAATTCCTCTGTCTCTTCTGCTGTATACTCTTCCAGATCATCTGTAGACATCCCTCAGAGTTCTGTCCTGGGCCCTTTATCTTCTCCCTCTACACTATTTCACTTCATTGATCTCTTCATTGGCTCCCATGGATTTAGTTACTGTCTCTATTGATGATTCTCCAGTCTACCTATTTTGCCCAAAAGCTCTCTGTTGACTTTCTATCTCACGTTTCCAACTACCTTTCAGACATAATGAATTGGACTCCAGTACACATCTCAGACTCATTATGTAGAAAAAGGAATACATTATCTTTCCCCCTAAAATACCCCTCCTCCTCCTTCTACCTTCCCTATTTTGGCAACATCATCTTCCCAGTCCCTCAGGTTCACAACATAAAAGTTATGCTGGTTCTTCACTATCTCTCATCCCCATATCTGAGCTGTGGCCAAGTCCTATAGATTTCACCTTTGTAACATCTTTCAAACATTCTCCCTTCTCTCTGACACTGCCACCATTCGTGTGCAGGTTCTCATCACCTCATACCTGAATTATTGCACTGTCCTTGTGGTGAGTCTGCCCATCTCACTCTAAATCCATCATCAATTCACCCACTAAAGTTATTTTCCTAATGCTCAAGTCCTTACTAAATAAGTTCCTAGGGCTTCCAAATATAAAATGCTCTTTTTGCCATTCAAAGCCCTTCATACCTAGCTCCCTACTATGTTTCCAATCTTCATCAACTTTATACCCCAAAACATACTTTTCAGTCTAGTGACATTGGCCTCCTGTTCCATGAACAAGACAATATTTCCATTCGCTTTGGGAATTTTATCTGTCTGTCCCCCATTCCTGGAACACTCTCCTTCATCCACTCTAACTATTGACCTACATATATTCCTTTAAGTCATAACTTAAATCTCATCTTCTACAGGAAGCCTTCCCCAACCCCTCTTAATTCTAGTACCTTCAATTTGCTAATCCTATGTATAGCTTGCTTTGTGTATCTTTGTGTGCATTTTATCTCCCCTACTAGATTGTAAGCTCTTTGATGGCAGGGACTGTCTTTTGACTCTTTTTGAATCCCTAGCACTTGGAACAGTGCCTAGAACTTAGTAGGCACTTAATAAATGTTTATTGATTGATTGGTAGAAGGACAACACTAAGAATCAATCAACCTTTACAAGTGAACAATCCTAATGATTATTTTAAAATTATTTGCTATTGTTCCTGTAAAGCAGAATACCTAAAGCCCAAATTTTGATAGTTTTGGTAACCATGATGAAGGGCTATTACACTACTATAGCCCCTAGTGGTATTAGAAAATGAATTCTTCATATGAAGAGTGTGGCTATCATGTTTTATCACATAATTGATCTCTTACTTATGTATATCTTGGGGAAAAAATGGTAATATCCAGAAAACTCCCATTATCTATGTCAGTTCTAGGTTGTCATACCAGTCTGTAGGACAGATCTAAGTTCATTTTAATCATATCAGGAACCTCCAGTGAGGGTGGCTGACCCCAGACTCAGCTAACTAATACATTCTTCTAATAGTTGATACTGAAGCATTTCTCTCCATCATCAGGGTAGGAATGGATAAGAAAGTGGAATCTAACATAGTCACTATTTTAGGCCTCACTTGGGACCTATAATCTTCAGGCAATGCCAAATGCTACAGACCTTTTACCAGTCATAATATACCAGTCCTCTGCTTCATTTTTCCAAGACTGCTTTCTTCTGGTGAATTAATCTATTCCAATGTACTAATGAAGGATAATGACGTAAATATGTTAACTCTCCTAGATAAAATAGTTTCATGCTTAGAGGAACTTCATGGAAAAACAACACTTTCCACAAAGGAATAAAAGTTATAGAATTTTAGGCTTGTGTAACCAGTAGGGAAGACATTCATGAGCAGACGATCTTCTCATTAACTTTCCAGGGGTTAATCCAATCTCCAGCTATGAGATGGACTTGTTCATTCTTTTTTATAAAATAAAACTGTATGATGTAAGTATATTTCAAATAATTGGTTTCCTTTGTAATCTGATGTATTTTATTGGGGGAGGTAAAAATTACATAACTTTATTAGATATTTTAAAGGTACAGCATGTGGTACATAATAGATTTGCAATTTCATGTACAATCATCTTTTTTCTATTCTACTATGTTATGGAAATATTAGTTTTATTTCTGAAGTTTAGAATAAAATAAAACTTTAAAAAATACATTTTGTTCCATAAAAGACTGCCAACAGGGTCCACAACACACGCGCGCATGCACACACACACACTGAGAACTCCTGCTCTAAAAGGTCATGCTATTAGATAAGACTATAACTGAATTTGGAGGTTCCAAACAAATGTTCAATTTTAATGGAGATCTGCCGCAAGCTCATTCTAATTAATATTTTTTGTTGATGACCTTAAAAGTGAAATCAAGAACATGCTGAAATTTTCAAACTGAACAACAAAAGCCTGAAATAGACACCCTAGGGCCTAGGCTAGGCCCTCACATGAGTAAGATTTGCAAGGAGAGAATATAGAGGAGATAATTGCAGAGGGCCTAGCAATGAGCTTTGGGAAATAGCTACTTTGGGGCAGGAAGAAGTGGAAGGACCAAAGGAGAAAAAGTATGAACAGTCAGAGAATCAGGAGAAAATGCATGAAACTATAGAAGCCAAGAAAAAAGACAGTTTCAAAAAAGGTAATTCACCATGTTAAAAAAGTTGAAAGAGATCAAGAATAGTGACAACTGAATAAACTTAACAGCAAATCACTTTTAAAGTGTTAAGGATTAAAATAGGAGTGTTTGAACATTAACTTCTTAACCCATGGTGCCTCTGATATAACTAAGGAATAGGTATGCATACCCTGTCACTACCATAATAGAACTCTTTCTTGAGTGGTGACATTGTATAAGACAAACCATCATTCATTGCTGACATCTGCTATTTTTTGAAATGTTCCCTAAATAATCCAAGGTTTGCATTCTCCCGCAGTTTGACCATGGCTTTAACCTCCATTCACAAATACTGTCAAGATACTTGGATGTATTGAAACTAGTAAACTCTTTGACTTTACACTAGTATCATATTTTGGATATGCTAAAAAATCACCACTTGGATTACAGGCTTTTTCCCCAGCGTCTATTACCCACACAATGGCTTATCCATTGCTCTTAGTCATTAGCAGTCCTGTGTTCCATTTCCACAGGGAGCAGAGATCTGGCATTCTACATTTGTGGGTAAACTACAGCTTATTTCCACACATATTTTTTTTCTTTTCCTATTTTTCTTTTAGTATTCCTGCCTCTTTGTATTTTCTCGTATGCACCTTATGAGAGCATTGAATTATGTAGTTATTGATAGAAAAATTTGGAAAACTTCTAGTTCAATTTCCTCATTTTACAGATGAGGAAAATGAGACTCACTAAGGGAAATTATTCTATCAAAAGTTACACAATCACTGTATCAAGTACCATTTGGATCTTAAGTACTCGTAGGTTATACTTATATTTTTCATCATTAAGAATTTAATGGACATTAAAACCTTGCCCAAGATTCTGAATCTCATAGAATAGTTGTGGAGAAACACAACCAAGCATACTAGACTGTACTGAATTACATTATCTCAGAGTTAAAAGGGACCTGAAAGGCCATCCAGTTCAATCTGTGAGCTACAGTTATCACCCAAGGGAGCTTAAAAAGAAATAACATTTGCTTAAGTTTCATTAAGCCTAGGCATGAATGTACATGTAAATTCTCTACTTTTCCTGAACTCTGATACATTATTTGATTTTATCTTTCAACCATTCCTTGAATTATGGTATATAATCAAGCTTCTTTCTTCCTCTAGGTTAATGCAATAAATATGTGCCCATTTAGATTGAGATTTGCATCTCTTGTCTATACGTGCAAGTGACCAAATTCATTTTGGATCTCAGCTAATATTAAATCACCATTATAATGGTATTCATTATTTGTTTATCAAATAGCCTAAGGCTGGGAAATAAGCAAAATATGGTTCACTAGAGGGCAGCAAAGATCAGAGAACAGAAAGGCATTAAAATCCAAAGATGAGGAACTCACAGTTTAATATGGAGCTGTAGTAATAAACAGTGCTTTCCCCATATGTTCCTGTGTAGCTTGCAGTCCTGGGTATGGCTCTTAGTACAAGAAATTTCAACTAGTTTCTCTTTGGAAAGTTGGCCATTTCTTTCTAATTCACTTTGCAGTGTATAATGAATACTTTACAACTTTCTCAAGAAAGGAAAAATGCATCTTTATGTGCAACTTTGCCAATAACTACAGTCTTTCCAACTGTTTTTTTTTTTCTCTTCTCAAAGTAATGCTTGTGAAATAAGCCAACTGGGAGTTGGCCATGGAGACTTTCTGCTACTTCAGGGAGACCAGATGTTTCCTAAAGATTTCTGTTTCCCTAACTAGAGCAATAAGAATGGAATAGATTTATATCTCTTTGAATATGTAACCCTTTCTCCACTTTCATAATGATAGTAACTATTATTAAATCAGAAGATTAAATAGTGAATAAATCTAGAGCCCATTACCAATTATACAATATTGTAATTTTAAGATCTTTTCTTAATTTTTAAAAGAAAATTATTCTCAAAGCAAATTAGCCAATTACTTCCTCTTCTCAGAATTTCTACTCTTTATACACACATACACACAGGCTCATTAAATAAACATCTGCTCTATTAACATCTGGAAGGTAACTATGAACTTATGTCCTCATCTCTACTTCAGAATAGTACATCCTGCTATTGTCATACATGCAAAAGTCACATTAAAATCCACTGCAGGTCATAGATCTAAAATATTATGCTATGTGGCATTTATGCTAAATAATTTGGGGGCATAATTGACATCAAATTTTATAGTCATTGTTTTGGAAATAAATGTTATCTTTCAATATAACATAATGCTAAAGATGTCAGATTACTAGAAAATATCATTTGTTTTATGATGAACCCTTAACCATCTTAGCTTTAATCACATGATGTTGCCTTTATTTATGGTTTATAGCATATCCTGGTGGTGCACTTGTCCTTGAATTTAGAAAAAGATGTGTTTTCTATTCTTAGGACTCCTGCAGCAAAGACGTGGGTTTGATTCCAGACTCTGTCTGACCTTAAATAAGTCACTTAACTTTTCTGTGCCTATTCTTTTCATCTGTAAAGTGAAAGGCTTGAACTAGATGACCAAAAAAATATCAGTTACGTGGGGCTTTGTTTTGTTTGTTTTGTTTTGTTAAAGCACATGGCCAGCTAAGCATCTGCTGCATTATCAACCTACTTCTTTATCTGGATTCTGGGTCACTACTTCACCAGAGTTGTATGGTCCTGATTCTTGGAGCCATCTTTCCACTGGAAGCTACTTGGCCTGGGGATCTTATCTGGGATCAGCAGGGAGAGGACAGAGAAAGAAAATAGAGAAGAATATGCACAGGTTCCTCATCCCTAATATTAAATTAACCCAATCCTCATCAGTTCTTAAACTCCTCTTCTGTCCCATTCCATTATGCCTTCTGAAACCTTTATCTATGGTTAGCAAACTCCCTTTGATACTGAATCACTTCCTCTCATAGTCCTTCTTTTTTCCTTCTTCTAATGCTCAAAAAACCCTCAGAGGTTGTTTTTTGTTCATTTAATTTTTAACAAAGATGCCAATATCTCTTGAAATTCACTGCATGGCTGACTACTCCTTCTCTCACAACCTCTGGTACAAAAGGGCAAAGGTAAGAGTTAAAATGGCCCTCCATTGCTGCTTCCAGGTCTTCCTCCTGCCAAAATCCCTCAGCAACCACCTCTCCTGCTTTAAAGTTTACTCTAACCTGTCCAAATCTTTGCATAACCAAGTCACACTCTTTCCCCCAAGAAGTTCAGAATCTGGACCATAATTTTTCTTCTCAGCCAAGTTTGAATACCTTGGACTCCCAGTTCCTCAGGTTCCTCAAATCATAGGATGTCTATATCTAATCAACTTTAACCCTATGCAGTAATATCCAAAAACTCCACTTCTCTCCTAAATTTGTTCCAGGAATTCTGAGTTATGTATCTGCTAGATGTCCCCTTCCACATCTAACATTCTTTGGTTCTATGATCATAGAATTAGAGAAAAATATCAGACAGGCATACTAGAAAGATAGCTGGCCCCTGAGTCAGGAAGACTTGGATTCAATTCCTGGTTCTGACATATATTGACTGCATGTTCCTAGGCAGGTCATCTTACTTCTCAATGACTCAGAATACTGTTCTAAACCCCTCACAACTTTCTGAGAATATAAGTTATAGAGGAAGTACCATTTGGCATTAGAAGGGGGAGTTTCCTCTTAGATAGTTCCTAGCACCAATGAAATAATAGGTTATTCTAGTCCAATCAAGTAGGCAGATTAGCTCAAAGGTTGATTTGGGAATTGCAAAATATATGACAATTAATCAAATCAAATACAAACACACACACATGCACACAAAAAGAATGACTTTCAGTTCAGAAATAGCACTTAGAGGTTTCGTTGTAGAAGATGTCCGTCTATGGTTCCATGATTCTAAGTCAATCCTCAAAAGAATTCCTAAACACCTCTTAAAGATTCTTAAAGAAACAACTTTTGAAATAGAAAATGAAATTTAAAAAGCCAAGGAAAAAGCCAGTTCTCGGAAGAGGTTTTGCCTCCAGTTCAGTCAATAGTGTGGAAAATGATTAGGGTCAATATTTATATGTCCAATGCCAAACTAAGCCATCAAGTAAAAAGAATCAGGGCCAGACTTTTAGGCTGGAACTAGAAACAAGGATATTACTATTTCAGTGAAGGAACTGCAGCAAAGAAGGAAGCAAAGACAGGAACACAGGGGACCAAAGTCAAGTTGCTAAGTAAAAGTGGAACACAGAAATCTGTTAAACCAAAGCCACATTCAGCAGGGTCAGGGAAGCACCAGAATTTAGATTTGGACACGGGAAAAGGGTAAAGTCAGAAAAAAGGATCAAAAATGAGTTCAATCACTCATGTCGAACCAGTCATGACCGCATTAAGGGTTTTTATGGCAAAGATATTGTAATAGTTTGCCATTTCCTTTTCCAGCTCATTTCCTCAGATTAGGAAATGAGGAGAACAGAGCTAAGTAACTTGCCCAGATCCACACAGCTAGTAAATGTTTGAACCCAGATTTGAACTCACAAAGATGAATCTTCCTGAATCCAATTGGCACTCTACCCACCGTACCATCCAGCTGCCCTAAAGAGTCCTTTGGGGACTCTTTTCTACCTACAGTGACTACCTGCTTCTCTACTAGGTCCTTATACAAACTTAGATTCCTGCTAGGTGGGACCTATGTAGTCATTTAAAATGGGAAAATAATGGGAAAACAAGATGTGAGAAGGTGGTTTGATAAAATTGGGGGTGGGGTTGTTCTGGAAAGAGAAGTAGCAAAAAACAAGGACAATGGGTAAAAGGTTACATTAATCCTGAAGGAAGATTCCCAGGAACAAATAACCAAAAAATTGTTAAGAAGGATGTGAAACAGGAAGAAATATCTATGAAGATGTGGGGCTAGGAATCCAAGTGACACTGACTTTTTTTAAACTTAAGGAAAAAAGCATTTCTATTTGTCAGAACACTCTCTCTCTCTCTCTCACTCTCAGTCTCTCTCTCTCAGTCTCTCTCACTCTCTCAGTCTCTCTCTCTCTCATCTCTCTGTCTCTGTCTCTCTCAGTCTCTCTCTCTCTCATCTCTCTCTGTCTCTGTCTCTCTGTCTCTCTCTATTTCCCCTCACATTTCCCCTTCAAAGAACATTTTTTTTCTGGGCCCTGAAAATGAAATCCCTGAGACTTGTACAAACAAAGAGAAGTCATGGTTGGACATTTCCTCTGAAGAAAAGATGGAAACCAAAACAAAGGTGCTTTCATCTTCTGTTTGCTCTTGGTAAACTGTGAGTGTTAGAGAAAAATCTTTGATTTGTTCATTCATCTCCTCCTATGGAGGAGCCAGACTAGCCAGTGTTTACAGAACAAAGCAGCTCATTTCTTTCCCCAGGAAATCAGATGGCTGCAACTTGGGGAGACTAATTAAAATAGCATTAGAGGAGATGAAGGAAGTGGCTTGTTAGTCACTGACAAGAAAGTCGATGCCCACTGAATCACAAAAATAAGAGATATAAAATACAATCTTGGTGACTTTTCAGTCAGAGAAAATTGGATTCTTGTTTTTTAATGTACTTTTTAATGTACTTTTCATTTCTCTGATTCTCTGATCATCTGATCATCTCATTTGTCTGGCATACTGACTGAGGGGGAAAGTGATTCCTCACAGCCACATATCTAGTGTGTGAGAGGCAGGACTTGAACCCAAGTTTAACTTATGGGGCAGCTAGGTGGCACAGTAAGTAAATCACCAGCCCTGGAGTCAGGAGGACCTGAGTTTAAATCTTGTCTCAGATACTTGACACACTTACTAGCTGTGTGACCTTGGACAAGCCACTAAACCCTAATTGCCCTGTCTTGCCCCCTCCAAAAAAAAAGAATATAGTATGGGTTATAGAGGAGTTGTTGATCTGTATTGATAGAGATGATTTCCATACTGGGAGCTGCATATAGTTAAGAAATCATGGCCCAGATCCCTTTCTGTATATCCATCTACTTATATCATTAATGTCTAGCTATTCATCTAGATAGATAGATAGACAGACAGACACAGACAGACAGACATAGAGAGATAGATAGATAGATAGATAGATAGATAGATCTCATTGGAACGTACTTTTCTATGTGTATATTCAGCACTTCACACACAATAAACACTTGATAAATACTTTTTTTATTAATTTATGCAATTTTGTATAAAAGTATACATATGTAATCCATATTTGACAGTTTTACATTATTTTTATTTCTGAAAGTATTAAACAAAATGTAATTTATTCTTATTCAAAATGTAAATTTCATAAAGAGCCAAGAAATAGAAATGTCCATCAGCTCCTTCCGATGAATAATATGCTATTTGGATTCATTATAGCTGAAATTACTCCCTGGGTACAAGAAGGACAGAAAATTAGCATAATTGGGAAAGAACAGTTTTCTAATTATGCTCATTGTGTTCTTTTCGCAAGATTACAAACCACAGAAACACAGTTTAATTTTAATCACTATGAGCAAGGCCTAGATCTAATAAAAGTTCATGTGGAGATAGATAGATAGATAGATATACACATATGTATGCATATATATTCACATGTATGTAAGATATATTTATATAAATACATATAAATAAATATATGTATACATAGAGACACACATATTGTATGTATATTAGATATGATTTACATCCACTATAACTGATGATAAACTTCACCCTTGAACATAAGTATGTGATGTTCTGAAGCCATTGCTCACAATTTACAAGACATTCAAAAATTAAACTGTCGTTGCTGAAAATAATGTGATACACACACACACACACACACACACACACTTTAGAGTCAGAAGGAACCTTAGAGCCTGAGTTGGCAAAAGGCCAGGAGTGATATTGATTAAAAGGTGTGTGACTACTTACATTGAAGTAGAGGTTTAAAAGAAATTGCACAGATTTCACTAGTAAGCATATATCCCAACATGGTCAATCACAAAAAAAGGAGGTATCAAAAATATTCTAACAGCTCTTTTTGTAGTAGTGAAGAAATGGAAACAAAGTTGTTGTTGAATCGTTTTTCAATTGTTTCCAACTTTTTGTGAGCCCATTGGGGTTTTCATGGCAAAGATAGTGGAGTAGTTTGCCATTCCTTTTCCAGCTCATTTTACACATGAGGAATTAAGGCAAACAGGATTAAATGACATAACCAGGGTGAAACCTCTTCTAAGGGTCTAGGCCCAGATTCAAACTCATGAAGATGAGTCTTTCTGACACTAGGCTGTCCTACTTTGGAAATGAAGTAGAAATCCTGTATTGCAACCCAATATTGCAAATGGCTAATATTGTGATACATGAAATGCAATAAAATGTCACTATATTATTAAAAATATTGAATATGATAAATGCAGAGAAGCATGGGAAGACAAATGAATTGATGCAAGGTTAAACAAGCAAAGCTAGAAAAGAACAGTACACACAATGGGTACACCAACGTAAATAGAAAGAACAACAAACAATTAAAACTGAACAAGCAAGCATGGTTCCAAAAAGTCATATGAGAGGGTATTGTTCCCCCCTACTGATGTGTATAAGCGGGAGCCTATGTGTATGTGACACTGTATGTAATGTCAGATTTATTTGATAAGTAGTTTATTTTCTATTTTTTATTATTTATTATAAAGTGTATGTCTCTGTGAGGGGACAGAGATAGATAAATTAGGAAATGTAAGTGATGTAAAAATAAAGTATATCAATAAAATCAATTTTTAAAATGAAACTATAGTAAAGTATAATTATTTAAAATGAAAATTTACATTACAAATATTCTTTGATGTAAGCTCAATGTAAAGAAATTGTAACTAACACCAAAAAAATTAAACCAAAAAAGCTAATTTATTTCACACAAAGTAGATACTCAAATTTATGGACTTTTTTCAGACTACAGTTAATTGTATATCAGTAACATTTATTTAGCAATATGATTCTGAAGAAGAGAAGAAGAAAGTTCTAATAGAGAAGATGGTGTCAAAAGATACCTAATTATGGGAGAACATTGTATGGGGAATTGTGAGTAATAGATGAAATTGGAGAAAAATGTAAAGCAAGGCAGCAAAAGATCAAGGTGAAAAGCCAAGTGGGAAATATCATTTCCAGCAGTCATAGACCCCTTTTTAATTTAGGAAATTGTATTTTGTTTTTCCAATTATATGTAAAGGTAATTTTCATCTTCAGTTTTAATGATTTTAGTTGCAAATCTTTTCTCCTACCCTCCTGTTCCCCCTTCCCCAAGACAGCAAGCTATCTGATACAGTTTATAAATGTGCAATCATGTTAAACATATTTCCACATTAGTCAAATCGTGAAAGAAAAAACAGAACAAAAAGGAAAAGCCACAAAAAACAGAGAACAAAACCCTCCCCTAAAAAAAGGTGAAAATAGTATGCTTCAATCTAAAGTCAGATTCCATAGTTCTTCCTCTGGATGTGGATATCATTTTCCATCATAAGTCTTTTGGAAATTTCTTGGATCATTATATTGCTAAGAAGAACAAAGTTAACCATACTTGATGTTGCAACAATTCAGCTAGCAGCTGCTGTGGGGGTGAAAGATCCACACAAGCCCAACAACAAGAATGCTCCCAGCACAGGTTCTTTTGATCTGCTTTATTAAGGAAAGTAGTGTTAAGGGGGTTAACAATCTTATTTCAAAACAACATACAAATATCATTCACTTAGTTCAGGGGAAAAAGCAAGCACCTTGAACTTCAGAGCAAATACTAACAAATTACCAACATCAACAGACAGACCTTGTCTGATTCAAATTTCAATGCATAGTTACCAGGATTTAACAAAGTCCCAACATCCAGGTTTAAAAGCTGGAGGGCTCTTAACTATAGCTGCCCTGAGTCTGCACATCAGCACTCCACTAAGAGTGAGAGCCCCCACAAATAGCTCTTTTCTAGCTTTTTATACCCTCTTTTGTCATCATCAAACGTCACCTGAGTGACCAGAACTTAGACTCCTACTATTGGCTCTGGTCTTAGCAACTCCCCTTAGGACCCTGAGGGCTTCACGCCCACATAGGCTTAAGCACCTAGTAGATAGGGGTTTGGGCCTGGGACTTTGCACCTAGTAAGGCTGAATCAAAGACACTTAATCATTTTAAAACAGTAAGAAAGTCCCAACTTAATTGATATCACAGTTGATCTTCACACAATGTTGTTGTTCCTCTGTACAACATTCTCCTGGTTCTGCTCACTTCACTCAGCATCAGTTCATGTAAGTCTTTCCAGGTTTTTCTGAAATCTTTCTGCTCTTCTTTTCTTATGGCACAATAGTATTCCATTATATTCATATACCACAACTTGTTCAGTCATTCCCCATTTGATGGGCATCCCCTCAATTTCCAATTCTTCACAATCACAAAAAGAGCTGCTATAAATGTTTTGTACATGGGGGTCCTTTTCCCTTTTTGATGATCTCTTTGGGATACAGACTTAGAAATGAGCATAGAATAGAAAATAGAATAGACAATAGAAAAAGAGCATTCCTGCATCAAAGAGTATGCACAGTTTGATTACCTGTGAGCATAGTTCCAAATTGCTCTCCAAAATGGTTGGATCCATTCACAACTCTACAAATCCAACATCTATCGTTTTCCTTTTTTGTCATATTAGCCAATATAATAGGTGTGAGGTGGTACCTCAGAGTTGTTTTAATTTGGATTTCCCTAATCAATACTTATTTGGAGCATTTTAAATGACTAGACATAGCTTTAATTTCTTCATCTTAAAACTTCCTTTTCATATCCTTTGACCATTTGTCAATTGGGGAATCACTTGGGTTCTTATAAATTTGACTCAGTTCTCTATGTTTGAGAAATGAGACCTTAATCAGAAATACTTGCTGTAGAGATTGTTTCCCATCTTTCTGTTTTCCTTCTAATCTTGGGTGCATTGATTTCATTTGTCCAAAACTTTTTAATTTAACGTAATCAAAATGTTCTATTGTGCATTTCATAATGCTCTTTGTATTTTATTTAGTTGCAAAGTTTCCCTTATCCATAGATCTGATAGGTAAACTATTTCTTGCTTTCCTAATTTGCTCATATTTTCACCCTGTATGTCTAAATCATGTATGCATTTTGATCTTGTTGCAGTATATAGTATGAGATGTTGATCTATGCATAGTTTCTGACAATCTTTTCCAGTTCTTTTCAGCAGTTTTTGTCAAATAGTGAGTTCTTATCCCAGAAGCTGAAGTCTTTAGGTTTATCAAACAATAGATTACTATAGTAATTGAGTACTATGTCTTGTATACCTAATCTATTCTATTGATCCACCACTCTATTTCTTAGCAAGTACCAAATAGTTTTGATAATTGCTACTTTATAAGAAAGTTTTCGATCTGGTATGGCTACACCACCCTCCTTTGCACTTTTTAAAAATTAATTCTCTTGATAATCTTGACCTTTTGTTCTTCCAGATGAATTTTGTTATTTTTGCTAGTTCTATAAAATATTTTTGGTAATTTGGTTGATATGGCACTGAATAATTAAATTAATTTAGGTGGAATTCTCATTTTTATTATATTAACTTGACCTATTCATGAGCAATTGATATTTTTCCAATTATTTGGATCTGACTTTATTTGTGTGAAAACTGTTTTGTAATTGTGTTCATATAGTTCCAGTTTTGTTTTGGCTTAACGACTCCCAAACATTTTATATTGTCTACTGTTTTTTAATTGGAATTCTCTTTATGCCTCTTGCTTCTGGGCTTTTGTTGATAATATATAGAAATGTTTATTTGGGTTTATTTTAGATTCTGTAAATTTGCTAAAGTTGTTAATAATTTTGAATAGTTTTATACTTGATTTTCTAGGATTTGCTAAGTATACCATTATATCATCTGCAAATAGTGATAGTTTTGTTTCCTCATTGCCTATTCTGATCGCTTAAATTTCTTTTCCTTCTCTTATTGCTAAAGCTATTATTTCTAGTACAATATGAAATAATAGTGGTGATAATGGACATCATATTTCACCCCTGATCTTAATGAGAAGGCTTCTAGCTTACCCCCATTATAGAAAATGCTTGCTGAGGGTTTTAGATAAATACTAATTATCATTTTAAGGAAAACTCCATTTATTCCTATGCTCTCTAGTGTTTTAATAGGAATTGGTGATGTATTTTGTCAAAAGCTTTTCCTGCATCTATTTAGATAATCATATGATTTCTTTTAGTTTGTTATTGATATGGTCAGTTATGCTGATAGTTTTCCTAATATTGAACCAACCCTGCATTCCTCATATAAATTCCATCTGTTCACGATGTATAATCTTGTTGATAAAGTGCAGTAATCTCTTTGCTAATATTTTCTTTAAAATTTTGTATCAATACTCATTATGGAAATTAGTCTATAATTTTCTTTCTCTGTTTTGGCTCTTCCTGGTACAGCACTGTATTTTTGTCATTAAAAGGAATTTGGTAGGGCTCCTTCTTTTACTATTTTTCCAAAAAGTTTATATAATATCAAAATTAACTGTTCTTTAAATGTTTGATAGAATTCACTTGTAACTCCATCTAGCCCTGCCAAATTTTTCCTTAAGGAATTCATTGATGGCTTTTTCATTTTTTTCTCTAAAATGGGGTTAAGTATTATATTTCCTCTTCTGTTAATCTGGGCAAATTATATTTTTATAAATATTCATTCATTTCACTTAGATTGTAAGATTTATTGGCTTACAGTTGGGCAAAATAGCTCCCAATTATTGCTTTAATTTCTTCTTCATTGGTGGTGAATTCATACTTTTCATTTTTGATACTGGTAATTTGGTTTGCTTCTTTCTTATTTGCTAATCAAATTAAGCAAAAGTTTATTATTTTGTTGTTTTTTTCATAAAACCAAATCTTAGTTTTATTTATTAGTTCAATAGTTGTTTTTTAATTTTATTAATATTTCCTTTGATTTTCAGAATTTCTAATTTGGTTTTTAATTGGGGATTTTTAATTTGTTCTTTTTCTAGTTTTTTAGTTGCCTTCTGAATTCATGGATCTGTTTTTTTCTATTTTATTCAATAAGCATTTAGATATGAAATTTTCCGTAAGAATTGCTTTGGCTCCATAACATAGGTTTTGTTATGTTGTCTCATTATTGTTGTTCTCTTTGATAATGTTATTGATTTTTTCTGTGTTTTGTTTGACCCACTCATTTTTTAGGATTAGATTATTTAGTTTCCAATTAATTTTAGTCCATCTTTCCAGTCTTTGATTACATGCAATTTTATTGCACCTGGTCTGAAAAGGATGCAGTTAAAATTTCTACCTTTCTACATTGGATTGTGGAGTTTTTATGCCCAAATACACAGTCAATTTTTGTGTAAGTGTCATGTACCACTGAGAAAAATGTATATTTCTTTCTGTCCCCATTCAGTTTTCTCCAGAGGTCTCTTATGTCTAACTTATCTAATATTATATTTACCTCCTTAGTTTCTTTCTTATTTATTGTTTTGATTGGATTTATCTAGTTCTGAGAGGGAACAGTTGAGGTCCCCCACTACTAGACTTTTGTGTTCTATTTATTCCTGTAACTCACTTAACTTTCCCTCTAAGAATGTGGATGCTATACTACTTGGTGCATATATGTTTAGTATTTACATTACTTCATTGTCTATGGTACCTTTTTAAAAGGTATAGTTTCCTTCTTTGTCTCTTAATTAGACCTATTTTTGCTCTTCCTTTGTCTGAGATCAGGATTAGCTACTCCTGCTTTTGTTCTGTTTTTTTTTAATTCAATTAAACACAATATATCTACTCCAACCTTTTACCTTTACTATGTTCATGTCTCTGTGCTTGAAATGTGTTTTTGAAAAGAACATATTGTAGGATTATGGCTTTTAATCTACTCTGCTATCCACTTCCTTTTTATGAGAGAGTTCATCCCATTTATATTCACAGTTATGATTACTAATTGTATTTCCCTCCATATGATTTTCCCCTATTTATACATTTGTCTCTCTCTCCTTTCACCCTTCCCTCCTCACCAGTGTTTTGCTACTGAACATCACCTCCTTCAGTGCATTCTCCCTCCTATGAGCCCCAATCCCTTTTTTCCTTCCCCTTCTACTTCCCTATAGGATAAGATAGATTTCTATAACCAACTAGGTGTGTATATTGTTCCCTCTTTGAGCCAAATACAGTGAGAGTAAGGTTCAAACAATGCTCACCCCCTCCCTTCTTTCCCTGTACTATAATCGGTCTTTCATTCTTCTTCATATGAAATAATTTATGCCCTTCTGCTTCCTCCTTTCCTCTTCTCCCAATTCCATCCTTTTTTCACCCTTTACTTTTTTGTCATCATAGCAAAGTCAACTTAGACCCACACCATCTATCTATGTATATATTTTCTAACTGCTCTAATAAAGATGCTGTTCTTAAGTTACAAGTATTATCTTCCCATGTAGGGCTCTAAACGGTTTAACCTTATTGAATAATATGCTTTGTTTTGTTTTGTTTTACTTTCCCGTTTACCTTTTTATGTTTCTCTTGAGTCTTTTATTTGAAGATCAAATTTTCTGTTCAGATCTGGTCTTTTCATCAGTAAATTTTGAAAGTCTCCTATTTCTTTGAATATCCATCTTTTCTCCTGAAAATTATGCTCACTTTTGCTGGGTAATTGATTCTTGGTTGTAATCCAGATTTCTTTACCTTCTGGAATATAATTCAAGCCCTTCGATCCTTTAACGTAGAAATTGTTAAGTCCTGTGTAATCCTGAGTGTGGCTCCTTTATATTGGCATTTCTTTCTAGCTTCTTGCAGTGTTTTCTTCTTGACCTAATAATTACAGAATTTGGTTACAATATTCCTTGGAATTTTCATTTTGGGATCTCTTTCAGGATGTGATTGGTAGATTCTTTCAATGATTATTTAACATCTGATTCTAGGATATCAGAGAAGTTTTTCTTGATGATTTCTTGAAAGATGCTGCCCAGGCTCTTTTATTGATTGTGGCTTTCAAGTAGTAAAATAATTCTTAAATTATCCCTCTTAGATCTGTTTCCCAGGTCTGTCCCCCCATACTCCATGGGGTATTCTATATTTTATTCTATTTTTTCATTCTTTTGATTTTGTTTGATTAATTATTGATGTCTCAAAGAGTCATTAGTGTCTACTTACTTTGCCTCTAATTTTAAGGAACATTTTCTTCAGTTTTCTTCAGCTTTTGTATGTCCTTTTCAATTTGTCCAATTCTATTTTTAAGGAGTTGTTTTCTTCAGTTAATTATTGGGCTTCATTTTCCAAGCTGTTGACTTTTTTCATAGTCCTTTTGCATAACTCTCAATTTTTTCCCACATTTTTCCTACCACTTTTACGTGATTTTTTTAAAAAATAAATATTTATTTATTTTTAGTTTTCAACATTCACTTCCATAAGATTTTGAGTTCTAAATTTTCTCCACCTCCCTCCCTTTTATCCTCCCCAAGACAGCATGTAATTTGATATAGGCACTACAATTCTTCATATTAAATATATTTTCACATTAGTCATGTTATAAAGAAGTATTGGAACCAATGGAAAGAATCAGAGGAAAGAAGAAACAAAACAACAACAAAAAAGAGAAGAAATGGTGTGCTTTGATCTGCATTCAGATTCCATAGTCCTTTCTCTGCATGTGGACAGAATTTTCCATCATGAATCATTTGGAGTTGTCTCAGATGTTTGCATTATTGAGAAGAACTAAGTCTACTAAACTCAGTCATCACACAATGTGACTGTTACTCTGTACAATGTTCTCCCGGTTCTGTTCACTTCACTCAGTGTCGGTTCATATAAGTCTTTCCAGGTTTTTCTGAAGTCCACCTGATCATCATTTTTTATAGCACAATAATATTCCATTACATTCATATACTACAACTTATTCAGCTATTCCCCAAGTGATGGACATCCCCTCAACTTTCAATTCTTGGACACCACAAAAACAATTGCTATAAATATTCTTGTACCTGTGGGTCCTTTTACCATTTTCATGATCTCTTTGGGATACACACTAAGGGTCAAAAGGGTATGCACATTTTATAGCCCTTTGGGCATAGTTCCAAATTGCTCTCCAGAATGGTTGGATGAGTTCACAACTCTAATAACAATGCATTAATGTTCCAATTTTCCCACATCTTCTCCAGCATTTATCATTTTTCTCTTTTGTCATGTTAATCAATCTGATAGCTGTAATGTAGTATGTCGGAGTTGTTTGATTTGCATTTCTCTAATCAATAGTGATTTAAAGTATTTTTCATATGACTATAGAGAGCTTTAATTTCTTCCTCTAAAAACTGCCTGTTCATATCCTTTGACCATTTATCAATTGGTGAATGACTTGTATTCTAATAAATTTGATTCACTTCTTTATATATTTTAGAAATAAGGCCATTATCAGAGACATTGGCTGTAAAAATTGTTTCCCAGTTTTCTGCTTCCCTTCTAGTCTTGATTGCATTGGCTTTATTTGTGCAAAAAGTTTCCAATTTAATGCAATCAAAATCATCCATTTTGCTTTTGATTATCTTCTCTATCCCTCGTTTGGTCATAAATTCCTGCCTTCTCCATAGATCTAACAGGTAAACTATTCTTTGCTTTCCCAGTTTGCTTATAGTATCAGTGTTTACATCTAAATAAAGTACCCATTTTGACTTTATCTTAGTATAGTGTGTAAGATGTTGGTTGATGCCTAGTTTTTGCCATACTATTTTCCAGCTCTCCCAGCAGTTTTTGTCAAATTGTGAGTTCTTATCCAAGAAGCTGGAGTCTTTGAATTTATCAAACAGTAGATTACTAGAGGCATTGACTATTGTGTCTTGTGGACTTAGCCTATCCTACTGATCCACTACATTTTTTCTTAGCCAGTACAAAGTAGTTTTGATGTTGTTGCTGTATAATACAATTTAATTCTAGTCCACCTTCCTTTTCATTTCTTTTCATCAATTCCTTTGATATTCTTGACCTTTTGCTCTTCTGGATGATTTTTGTTATTATTTTTTCTAGCTGTATAAAATAATTTTTGCTTATTTGATTGGTATGTCAGTGAATAAGTAATTTAATTAAGGTAGAGTTGTCATTTTTATTATATTAGCTCACCCTACCCATAAGCAACTGATGTTTTTCCAATTACTTAAATCTGACTTTATTTGTGTAAAAAAATGTTTTGTAATTGTGTTCATATTATTCCTAGGTTTATTTTGGAAAGTAGACTCCCAAATATTTTATAATGCCAGTAATAACTTTAAATGGAATTTCTCTTTCTATTTCTTGCTGTTGAGTTTTATTAGAAATACATAAAAATGCAGATGACTTATACGGGTTTATTTTATACCCTGCAACTTTGCTAAATTTGTTTATTATTTCAAGTATTATTCTAGCATTGAATAACACTGGTGATAATGGACATCTTTGTTTCACCCCCAATCTTATTAGAAATGCTTCTAACCTATTCCCATTACATATAATGCATGCTGGTGTTTATAAGTAGATGCTACTTACCATTTTGAGGAAGACTATTTATTCCTATGCTCTCTGGTGTTTTAAATAGGAATGGATGTCGTATTTTGTCAAAAGCTTTTTTCTGTATCTATTGAGATAATCATGATTTCTGTTAGTTTTGGTGTTGATGGTCAGTTGTGCTGATAGTTAATTTCGTAATTGGGTTTTCTTTCTTTTTAAAATCAAATTAACCAAAGGTTTATCTATTTTATTGTATTTTTTCATAGGACCAGGTCTTAGTTTTATTTATTCATTCAATTGTTTTCTTAATTTCAATTCTATTAATCTCTCCTTTAGTTTTCTGAATTTTTAATTAGGTATTTAATTAAGGGTTTTAAATTTGTTCTTTTTAGCTTTTTTATTTGTGAGCCCAATTCACTGATCTCTTCTTTCTCTATCTTATTTATGTAAGCATTTAGAGATATAAAACTTCCCTTAAGAATCTCTTTCATTGCATCTCATAAGTTTTGGTATATTGTCTCATTATTGTCATTCTCTTCAATGAAGTTATTGATTGTTTCTATAACTTGTCGTTTGACTCACTCATTCTTTAGGATTAGATTATTCAGTTCCCATTAATTTTTAGCCTATCTTTCTAAGGTCTTTTATTACATGTAATTTTTATCGCATCATGATCTGAAAAGGATGCATTTAATATGTCTGCCTTTCTGCATTGGATTGTGAAGTTTTTTTATGCACTAGTAGAAGGTCAATTTTTGTGTAGGTGCCTTGTACCACTGGGAAAAAAGGTATATTTCTTTCTATCCCCATTTAGTTTTCTCCATAGGTCTACCTTTTCTAAAATTCTATTCATCTCCTTAACTTCTTTCTTATTTATTTTGTGTTTAGATTTATCTAGTTCTGAGAGGGGGAGGTTGGGGTCCCCCACTAGTATAGTTTTGTTGTCTAATTATTCCTGTAACTCCCTTAACTTCTCCTATGAGAATGTGGATGCTATACCACTTGGTCCATCTATGTTTAGTAATGATATTTATTCATTTATGGTACCTTTTGGCAGAATGTAGTTTCCTTCCTTATTTCTTTTAATTAGATCTTTTTTGCTTTTTCTTTGTCTGAGGTCAGGATTGCTACTCCTGCTTTTTTTTTTACTTCAGGTGAAGCATGATATATTCTGCTCCAGATTTTTACCTTTACTCTGTGTGTATCCTTCTGCTTCAAATGTATTTCTTGCAAACAACATATTGTAGGATTGTGGTTTTTAATCCACTCTGCTATCTGCTTCCACTTTATGGGAGAATTCATCCCTTTCACATTCACAGTTATGATTACTATCTGTTTCTTTCTCTCCATCCTATTTCTACCTATGTACGTTTTTCTCTCTTTCTCCTTTCCTTTCTCACTGGAGTTTTGCTTTCAACCACTGCCTCCCTCAGTGTACCTAACTGATTACATTATTTCTTCTTTGAACCAAATCTGATGAGAGTAAAATTCAAACAGTGCACATCTACCTCCCTTCTTTCCTGCTACTGTTATGTCTTTGTGCCTCTTCATGTGATGTAATTTAACCTTTTCTGCCTCCTCCTTTTCTCTTCTCCCAGTAAAATCCATTTCCACCACTTAGTTAGATTTTTTATCATCACATCAAAGTCAACTTTGTCTCTGTATACCTCTGTCTATGTATACCTTCTTTTAAATGTTATAATAAGGACAGAGTTCTTGAGAGCTACAAGTATCATCTATCCTTATAGGGGTGTAAACAGTTTTCCCTTATTGAATAACTTGTTGTCATTTTTTCTTCTTTCCTGTTTACTTTTTTATGCCTCTTTTGAGTCTTGTATTTGAAGATCGAATTTTCTGTTGAGCTCTGGTCTTTTCATCATGAAGGTTTGGAAGTCCCCTATTTCATTTAAAGTTCCTCTCTTCCGCTGAAAGATTATGCTCAGTTTTGCTGGGTAGTTGATCCTTGGTTGTAATCTCAGCTCCTCTGCCCTATGGAATATCATATTCTAAGCCCTCTAGTCTTTTAATGTAGATGCTACAAAATCCTGTGTAATCCTGACTGTGGTTCCATGATATTTGAATTGTTTCTTTCTGGCTGCTTGCATTATTCTCTCTTTGACCTGATAATTTTTGAATTTGGCTACAATATTCCTTAGTGTTTTCAATTTGGGATCTCTTTCAGGAGGTGATCAGTAGATTTTTGCCATGACTATTTTACCCTCTGGTTCTAGGACCTTAGGGCAATTTTTTTTAATAATTTCTTGTAAGATGCTATTCAAGCTGTTTTTTTTTCATCATGGCTTTCAGGTAGACCAACAATTTTTAAATTATTTGTCCTGGATCTATTTTCCAATTCTGTTGTATTTTCCAATGAGGTATTTTGTGTGTTCTTGTATTTTTTCATTCTTTTGCTTTTGTTTGATTTTGTGTAGATATTGTCTCATAGTGTCATTAGCTTCTGCTTGCCCAATTCTAATTTTTAACAAATTGTTTTTTTCAATTAGACTTTGTACTTCTTTTGTACTTCCTTTTTCATTTATCCCATTTTACTTTTTAAGGAGTTTTTCTCTTCAGTGAGTTTTTCCATTTAACCAATTCTACTTTTTAAGGAATTGTTTTCTTAAGTGTACATTTTTTTCCATTTGGCCCATTTTATTTTTTAAGGATTTGCTTTCTACAGTCAATTTCTGTCCTTCCTTTTCCAAACTATTGACTCTTTCTTGCATACCTCCCATTTCTTTTCATAATTTTTCTTCTACCTCTCTTGTTTGACTTTTAAAGTCCTTCTTGAGCTCTTCCAAAAAGGCTTTTTGGGCTTGAGACCAGTTCATGTTCCCCTTTGAGGTTTCAGACATGGGTATATTGACAATGTTGTCCTCTTCTGAATTTTGTGTTTTGATCTTTCCTGTTCCTATAGTAAGAATCTATGGTCATTGTCCCTTTCTGCTTTTTGCTCATGGTGTTTGCCTATTTCCTTGCTTTCAAAGTTGAGGTCTCCTGGTGGAGCACAAGGGTCATTGACCCAAGCTTCTTGTGCTGGGTGCCCAGGACCTAGTCACTGGCCTTGTGTCCTGGGGCCTCAGATGCTGGCAGCTGGCAGATGTAGGTGTCTGGCAACCTACCTAGTGCTGAGCTGGGGTCGGCAACACTGAAGCTCTCAGGGTGGGGTGGGGAGTCTGATGCCTGTAAGATGCCTGTTCATCTAGGCTGGTTTTAAGCACTGGAAGGTTTGGCTGCTGGAGAATGCCAGTGTATATGGTGGTTTTCTAAACTGATGTCTACTGCTGAGGCACTCGTGAGATTCTGGTGTTCATGCTCGCCTGCTTCACAACCCTGTGGCTCAGGATCTATCCTTCATTTTCTGAGGTATGGCTTGCCACCGGCTTGCTGGAACCACTCCTGCCCTGTACTCTTCTCCTTCCACCAGAGCAAGAGGGACTTTTCCAGTTAATCTCTCAAGCTTCCTGGGCTAGAAGACTGCTGCACCCTGTCTTTCTGGTGGCTCAACTGTTCCAGGTTTTTTTCTGTGGCAATATTTTCAGAGATTTTAGAAGTCAGTAAGAGAGAGTGTGAGTGACTTATTTCTTACTCCACCAGAAGTCTTACATGATTTGTAAAACCCTTTTTAAGCTCTTCCAAGAGGACTTTGGGGCTTAAGATCAATTTACATTCCCCTTTGAGGCTTCTCATATAGGAATTTTGACATTATCATCCTTTTCTGAGTTTGTGTTTTGATCTTCTCTGTTATCATAGTAGCTTCTTACGGTCAGGGCTCTTTTTTTGTTTTTGCTCATTTTATCCTATTTTGTGGCTTTTAAAGTTATACTCTGCTCCTGCAGAACAGGGGGCACCATCCCAAGCTTCTTGCACTGGGGGCCAGGGCTCTGGTCACTGGTTTTCTGCCCCAGGACCTCCAGGCCCAGTATAGTCCCATGTGCTGTGCCCTATTTCCAGGGCTGGCAGTTTTCCTGCTGTGTTGGGTCTGGAGGATGCACAGCTGGCTTTCTGTGCCACAGGGTTGCTGAGCCAAGACCAGTGGGCCTTGGTTTCTGATCTGTGCTATGACTGAGCCTCCTTCTGTCTTGCCCACACACTGTCTGACCTGGGCTGAGCTCCCCTTTGGCTCAAGTGAGACAGAACTTGCCTGAAGTCCTTCTAAGTTATCTTGGTCTGGAAAAATTGTTTCACTTTTTCTTTTTTGTGGGTTCCATCATTCCAGAATTCTTTTAGAGGCTTGATTTAATGTTGTTTCTGAGAGAAACTGGAGAGAGCTCAGGCAACTTCCTGGCTTCTTTTTGCCATCTTGGCTTTGCCTTCATTCATAGCACTTCTGAGGTGCCAAGTTATGCATGATTGGCACTCGTTTTAAAGTTTCCATGAAGTCACTGAGAATAACAATAATAGCTAACCCTTATCTAGCACTTAACTATGTGCCAGCTACTTTGCTAAGAGCTTTATAAATATTCTCATGCCATTCCCACAACAATTCTCAGAGATAGATGCTATTACTACTCCCATTTTACAGATGAGGGAACTGAAATAAACACAAGTTAATTGTCTTACCCTGGGTCATTAACTAGTTAAAGGGCCGAGGCCAGATTTGAACTCAGGTGTTCCTGACCTCGAGCTCCCCACCTAGCTGCATGTTAGAGAACCACCTCCCTATTCCACATAGCTATGAAAATGGAACAATGGTTAATAAATGGAAGTGAATGGGAAGTTAAGATTTCTCTTACAGAAATCCTACTAGAAAAATCTGTTGCCAATTGCAATGATTTCCAAAATGCAGTCCACATACTATAAGGATTACATGAGATCATCCATTGGAGTTCAGAACAAAATATTACAACTGTTCATATTTATTTTTAGTTAAAAGTAAAGAAAATGAACTTTACTAGTATTTAATATATAGATTATTGCTGGTATCCTCACACATTCTTATATCAGTTGGTTACCTGTCAAGTACAGCATTTGAGCTATCTTGAGGTAAGAGTACGATGGGTTTTATGGATTATATTATCTAGTTTTAGCTAAACAAACCCTGATAAGATGGATGTAACTTTAAAAAATTATTACACTGGAACTATACACTGAAGACAACACTTATAATATTAGTATAACCACACAACAAGCAAATAGCAAAAGTTAAGATTTTTACTCCTGGTATGAGACTTTCATCAGCTACAAAATGCAATACAATTAAATTGACAATAAGTAGGTTAAAAAATTAAAATTATCACAATGATTTGAAATATGAATTTGTATCCATTATCACTGATGATGGCCCTTGCTATGATGCCTTATAAGATAAGCATATGATACTATAAAGCCATCACAAATAACAAGAAATTTACAAATGGATCTTTTGTCCCTAAAAATGATGTGTGTTTTATCTATAAGAGTTTTCATAGTCAGACTTTAAAATCTTGGAAACAAAGGTATTTATTCCATGTAAAAGTCTTCCCAATTACAAGTTTCAATGGGTTTTTAACTCATTTGTGATTTTTTTTTAATGCAACAAGTTCCATTTAATTTGTAAAATAGTTGACGTCAGAGAAGACCAAAATTTACTAGCAATATTCAACAAAAGCCTTTGTATAATCAGAGTATGGGAGTGAAAATAAATATCATTGTGTAGCAAATATATCCAATTCCTTTCTATTTGGGACTATGTGTATTTGTGTGTTGCATTTTTAAAAAATCTATGATAGCCATTAAAACAAACAGTACTTAGAACCATATCTTCTAATTACTGTATCAGAAAATATTAAGCTAAAATTATAAAAAAATAATAAATGTACTCAGTCAGCCCAACCTCAGGAATGAAGGCCTCCAAAGATTTTGCACTATTAATATATTAAATAAAAATATTTTAATTGTTTTTATATTTTTGCACATGTTTTAAAATGTTAATAGTATTAGTGTAGTATTACATGTCAATAATAAATGAATATATACATATACATACATGCATACATACATGTATACATTGGAGGTACAGGCTATAAAAATTTTTACTTCGACACATACATAATTTGAAGTTTAGAGATTATTGGCCTAAAGCAATTGCATACATACTATATTTTGTGAATTAATAACATTTCATAAGGTATTTCATGTCCAGTCTATTGATTATACAATCTATGACTCAAAACTACAGACCTAGGCTCATGTGGACTGCTCTTTCATATTTAATGCTATTCTCAATGGTAATACACTCTGATTTATGTCCCTGTATGATACCTATCACTGGGAAAACATGAATTGACTCCTTGCTAGGTCTCTGCTGAACATTTCAGTTCCCCTGAAAGCATCAAATTAACAAAACATATACCATAGAACAAGTATATTAAAAATTTATGCAAAGAACAGAGGAAAATATCATATTCTAGACCTGTTATCAAATCAACAATTATAATTTGCCAGGAAATGAGTGTCATTTCCATTTTCTTTTACCTCAAAGGTCATTCAAAACTCATACCAATTCAAAAAGAAGAAAAAAAAAACCTTTTAACACAAATCAGTGAAACCCCAGTAGCATGAATGGCATTGAGGCACTTGTAAAGTACAGTTATGGTGTCTCTTCTCTTGCCTGCTCCCCTTGAAGTCATGACTTATTCCTTCACTTTAATGATTATTTGACAGTACTCAACCCTTCTTACAGTAACCTGAAATCTTCATAACACTGCCAGATCACAGCTTTCATCAATTCTGATTTGGTTCAGTAATTCTCCCATCTTGTCCAACAACCAGTGACATCATCCATTGACATGCAGGGCCCTTTTTCACAATGGCTCCTTTTACTGAAAAACATGTGCCCAGAGATTGCACACATATGAAACTTTTAGATCTCTTCTATCCATAAAGAAGAGAAAAGCACCAGAATAACTTCCTGAAATGTTTTTTGAACTGTTTGAATTCTCTTGGAAAGGATCCCACATCCCACTTATCATCTTGTGACTACAGAATCGTTAAACCTCTATGGACCTCAATTTCATGATCTGAAAAATAGAAATCATAGTTACTAACTCATGACTAGCATCCTGTAGTATTATAAGGATAAAATGAGAATGAATACATGTTTCAAAATTCTTATCTTCTGTAGATTTGTATGTTGTTTTTATCTCTATACATGAATATCTTTTTATAGGCCCAATTATTTAAAGTTGAAAGCAAGAGTAATGCAGTGTATAGTGAGTTGGTCTTGAAATCAGGAAGATCTTGGTTTAAGTCCTGTTATTCTAACACATGCCAGTTATGGAGTGACAGAAAAGTCCCTTAATCTCTCAGTGCCTCCAGGCAAATGTCTAAGCCTAAATTAAAGATGAGTTGCCCCTCTGTATTGGAGGAGTTTCAACACCAGGAGCTCTCTAAGCTGACAAAGTTTCAGATCCTATCCACATCAGTCCTTCCTTTTCATCCTCTTCCTTTTCATCCCCACCAAAAACCTTTTTAAATGACACTATTGAAAACAATTGTTACCTGCTTTGATAACTGTGACAAAAAAAAATAAACAAAAAAACCTTATGGTTGGTAATGTACAACAACCTCTCCCACACAGCACACATATTGCAATGATGGCCTATAATTGAAAACTAGCTGTAACAACAAGGCTACTTGCTGCTACTGTGGCTGTGTAAGTGCAATAACACCAGCACACAGAAGGGCTGCTAGCACGGGTGCTTTGATCTGCTTTTCCAAGGAAAGCAACTTTAAGGGGTTAACGGTTTTACTTTAATTAAACATAAATATACCATTCACTTAGTTCAGGGGAAAAAGCCAGCACCCTGAACTTCAGAGAGAATACAAACAGAAATTACAAGCATACATTATATAAACAGAGCAAATAAAAACAAATCATTATATCCATAGAAATACATAGTTACCAGAGAGAAGCAACAACATCTGGGTTTTCAAAGCCAGAGGGGTTGCTTCAATGGCTACCCAGAGTCTAGTCACCAACACTCTTTCAATGAGTGTGCCCCCAAAGGCAAAATGCTAACCTCTGAGTTTATATACACGTTTTCAGGGTCAAAGGGTTTCACAACCATACAACTCAAACCCACGTGACTTAGGCCTTCCCTTGATGTAAGCAGGTCATCAAAGATACCCAATTCAAAGATTCCTTAGTGCTGAGAAGCACTCCAAAACAAAGACAACATAAAGTCCTCTTTGCTTGCCACTATATTTGAAAAGCAAAACTCATCAAAGGTACTTGATTACCTCAGCATTCTGGAGAAAAGAGTAAAAAAAAAAGCCACCTTAATTACCCTAACACTAGCATACCAAGAGGATACACACAATCAAGTAGAGAATGACTGAACAAATTGATATGTGTGTGTATACACATGTAGTGTAATATTACTGTGCTGTAAGAAATGATGAAAGCGATGGTTTCAGAGACACCTGGGAAGACTGATGCAGAGTGAGGTGAGTTTCTGCCCAACTCATGCAATCACAAAATTGTAAAGACAACACTTTTGAAGCATAAGAACTTTGCAACATGAATTTAAGAACCATGATTAATCGTGATTCCAGAGAACTGGCAATGAAGCAGGTTTTCCAGCTCCTGCTGGAGATATGATAAACTTGGGACAGAGAAGGAGACATACATTTTGGGGAAAGACTAACACAGGAATTTGTTTTGCTTGACATTGTATATTTCTTAGATGAGTTTTGATATTCTTTCCTTTTTTCCCCCAGGGAAAAGGGGCAGTATCAGGAGGGAGAGAAAATAGATCCATTCTTTGAAAAAAAACTATTTGATTTAAAACAAAATGAAACTAAAATGAACCAGAAAGAAAATCCCAGTACTTCATTTGCTTACCCTTCTACCATTGTGATTTGGTACAGTCTAATTGACAGGAAATAGAACATCTACAACCATTTATAATGCCTTAGAATTATTACCCATGTTACTTAATTTTGGCAGAGAAAAATGTCTGAGTCTACATAAGTGAAGTCATTTTTTACACTTATTCAATTTATATTGAAGGTTCCCATTTAAACAAATTTGGCATTAATTTGTAGTGTTAGGGCAAGTCTATTCATTAGAAAGTGAATTGATGGTTTGGGCAAAAATCCAGAGTACTCAAGAACAAAGAGGTGAGGCAGGGCGGAGTGTCCCTTATTTCCTTATTGCTGCTAGCATGTTGGGAGCTGACTTGGCTATTTATGATATGATGACCTGACCAACTTGACATGGCTTTCCTATCTCATGACCTTTTCCTGGAATTCACAAGGCTTCATCTTCTTAAAAGCTCCTCTCCTTGACCCATTTTCCCTGTTCCCTTTGCTTTGGAATGATGCATCTAGCATGTTTATATCTGGTATTGTTCCAGCTTTAATGTAATTCCAATAGATTCTACACTAAGCCAGAATGGCTATTCTTATAGGCCTGGTGTGTGACAGTCGTCCAAAGACCAGCCTATCTGAATTGAGGGAGATTCATCACCAGGTTGGCCACAAAGTAGTAATATTTTAGTCATATTAACCTCAGAAGTTTATCTGTTATTTTACAGATAGGCACCAATGTAAACAGTACCTACACCTAAAGCATAACAGATCCTTGAAATGCTCTTATTGTTAGGATTACTTTGGTGGTACTGTTCAGAATCTGAACTCCTGGATGGTGCTTCAAACAGGTTGCTACATTCAGAATTCTTTGCTCCCAGTTCCTTGATAGAATGGAAATAATAGAAACCCCCTAGGACCAATAAATAATTCTTATTGTAGTCCAACTAAGTCATACTTCATACCTATCCCCTGGAGTCTTTTCCTAATCTCCAGCTTTCGCAATAATAATTTTCAAGCACTTAGGAAAGACAGTATTAAATATTACTCTTTTTAACCACCTCCTCACACAATAAGAGTTGGGTCTGATATAAACTGCCAACACCAGCATGCTTGCACTTCAGGGCCTCTACTCTTTGACCTCTAAGAACATTTCTGACCTTATTTCCTATTAATCCTATACATTCACTTTATCCTCCATCCTGTTTCCTAAATGTCCCTAGTGGTTTCCAGTCTGTGTGTTTTTGTTCCCATGCCCCCTTTTGTAGAATGCCTTTCTACACAGACTCTGTTGGCCCATCCTCCAACCTCCAGATCAAATATTAATTCCTCCATGAACCTTTCTTTATTAAATTCTCCACAGTCAGAAATTAAAGATCTTTAAGTGAATTAACATAATATGTTGTAATTTTCCTATGTTTTATCTCAATTTTCTACCTTTTGATAAAGTTTTTTAAATGTTTTCTTTTCTTTGTTAGACCACCAGCTCCTTGAAAGCAAAGATTTATTCTTCTTTAAATCCCCACCCCACCCCTATCTTTAGTCATCATCACTGAATTTACACATAGTTAAACCTCAATATTTGTTGAATGAATGCATGAATGACTGATAACTGTGTGCCCTGGGCATTAGCATGAATTTACTTCAATATTTCACAGAATTGGACGCAGGAAAAAGATATTAAAGAGAAGATTACCCCACCCAGGTTTCAATTTGTTCCTTAATCCAAACAGAATGACTCTTGTGTATCTACTACAATTAGTTACCATATGCCAAAATAGCTCCCAATGTAGCAGGACTATTTTATGGTAGAAAAATGCTGGTGAAAAATGATTACTCATTGGCAAGAATATGGCTTAAACAAACTGGTAGATAAATGTAGTAGAATATTGTCTTATTATAAGAAATAGTGAATAGGAGGAATTCAGATAAACATAGGAGAACTTGTATGAAATGATTCACAGCAGAGAAAGCAGAACTAGGACATTATACACACTGACTATAATAATATAAAATAAAACCTCACCAGAAGACAGCTAAGAGCAGATTAGATGCGATGATCACTCTTGGTCCTAGGCAACAAATGATAAAAGAGATGGGGACTCTAGTTACAGAAAGTTGCACATATACTGTCATGCATGTGAATAGAGAAATATGTCCTTCCTGAATCTACCCTACTCTGTAACTGCTTATTCTTTATTCTTATTCTTTCCTCTCTGAAAACGTCTTCTGTTTTTTTCTGCATATTTCTTGTATGACTTGTTTATTCATATTACTTAAGTCTTCTCCACTGGAATGGGAGGTTTTTAATGCAGATGTCATTTTTGCTTTTTATTTTTAGTTCCCAGAATTTAAAAAAATATAATTTATTTATCTTAAACATTTTTTTTAAATTTGAGTTGTAAATTCTCTGCCTCCCTCCCATATCTTCCCCCCTCCACTAAGGACAAGCAAAATGATTTCAATTAGTTATACATGTGAAATCATTCAAAACACATTTCCATATTAGCTGTATTGCAAATAATAATAATAAATAAAAATAAAATGTGAAAATTATACTTCAATTTGCACTCAGAATTCATCAGTTCTCTCTTTGGCAGGGAACAGCATTTTTTTTTCATCAGGAATCCTTTGGAATTGTGTTAGATCATTGTATTAATCAGAGTAGTCAAGTCTTTCACAGCTGATCACCATTTCTGTTACTATGCACAAAGATCTCCCAGTTCTTCTCACTTCACTTTGCATGAGTTTGTTTAGGTGTTGCCATGTATTTTTGCCAGTCAGTGACAGCAAAGGGTCCCCTATAATCTTTTTCTGACCAGTTGGTCAAACCCCTTATTATCTCCTGCTGCTGCCACTGTTGAGACTGTCTCTAAAGCCCACTGCCTGTGCTCCTGCCATGTTCCAGTCTGGCCCCAACCCTGATGTCACAGATCTCCCCTGTTGACCTTCTAAGATGTATTAGGCTGGAAAAATGTCTCATTCTGACCTTTTGATGGCTCTGCCTCTCCAAAATTTGATTTGAGTAGTTATTTCAAAGATGTTTGGAGGCTAATGTTGAGTGAGTTCCCCTGGATTGCTCCCTATATTCCACCCTTTTGGCTTCACTTCCAGTCCCCAGCATTTATTGAAAGTGGTACACAACAAGCACTTAATAAATACTGGTTGACTAATTGACTCTTGGTTACTTTTGTTTAACTGCTTAACTTTATTTCTTTGTTACAAAGGCAAGCTCTATGGAGGAGAGAGATGGGCTATGATAGGACATGACTATAGTTTAAAAAAGTCATTTATTTTAACAGAAAAAGAGTCTATTGCCTTGAAAAAACAATTATTTTGTGAATTCAGAGTTCAATGTCTATACATAATGCTTCATCTTTGAGAGGACCTTTTCCACCCTGGCTATGCCATGTTTTTGCAAATTCCTCCCCATGTCATTTCAAGGATTTTCTGGGAACATAAGCTGTCTCAGAATACTTAGATAATTAATATCCTCTTCCCAAAAAGATAAAATTCCTCAGCTTCTCAACTTTGCCCTGCACCTGTCACAGTTAAATCCCATCCTTGATATCATCATTCCAGAAGTTCAGACGTGCCTGGAAGCATCATTATTGTTCTCACTTTGTCCGCAAATACAGATTATCTCTAGCAGCTTGATGGTGGTGTGTCTGCAGTTACAACATTGCCAGGAATTTCGGGAAAAAGCAGTGAAGGGGAGGGCAGTGTAGGCTCTGACTCTGATGGAAGAGTGCCATACTATCTTATGAGGTGAAGTAGAATCAGACAAGTTATCCTGATGGACCAGGTCCTCCAGATTAGGGCAAACCTGGTATTCCACAGGTTAGGCAGGAGGGCACAAAGTTACATGCATCTAACTTTTCAGCTTGTCCTGCCTAGTAATCACAATAACTAGATATCTTAATGGATCTATAATCTCATTAATTTTGATATTTCTTTCAGTGCTTCTGATCAGAGCCCATCCACGACCTTTGGAAAATCTTCCACAAGAAATGAACCCAGCATGACAGGGGCCTTCTATTAGAACTCTTGACAGTGCATGGATACCATTGGAGCATGCCAAATGAGCATCAGCTATCCCTCACTCATGGCACATCATTGGGTTGCTTTTTTTTCCCATCACACATCCCCCTAACGATATTTCTTCCTTGTAATTTATCATTAATAACATATCCTAGCTTGCTTGTGTTCAAATGGAAGGCAGAGTGATGAAGTGAAAAGAATGCTGAGTTTGGAGTTCTTGGTTTAGTCCTGGCTCTGTAACTTTCATGAGTGACCATAAGGAAGTCACTTCATTCCTCCAGGCCTCACTTCTTCATCTGAAGGGGCTGCTACAAGTATTCTGGTAAATATTTAATAACCAGCTTCCTGGGAGAAGGAAAAAAAGCACACAGGCACATACAAAGTACTTTTAAGTTTAATCTGCATTAACATTTTCTCTATAACTTTTTAAGCCTACACAATTAACCAAATAGGAAGTCAAGACCTGATTTATAGCATTTGCCAATTTGAGGTATATAAATGTCCATATTGAAAATTTAGTATCTATTGATTTAGGCTAGCTATAGCACACACCTAGATTTGACCCAAATGACCTCTAAGGTCTCTGACAGGTCTGAATCCATGCTTTTATGACTATGTGCATCCTCATTGTCCTTTAGGTGATTTCAACTCTAGTTCTTTAAGAATTTTGGTATTCTCTTTGATCCAGCAATACCACTGCCAAGTCTATAACCCCAAAGAGATTTTTTTTTAAAAAAGGGAAAAGAAAAAGGACCTACTTGTACAAAAATGTTTATAGCAGCTCTTTTTCTGGTAGCTAAGAATGGGAAATCCAGGGATTGCCCATCAATCAGGGAATAGCTGAACAAGCAGATAAAACCTTATCTTGAGATCACAGAAGACAACAGGAGCATGGCATAGACAAGCATGCCTATAACATTCAGTAGAAAACAACAGAGAAAGAATCAAGAGTTAAATTTATGTCTAGATATCTCTAAGCATATCTATACAGAATATGCATAACAAAATGAACTTAAAATTTTAATACCAATATGTAAATTAAATCTCATAGGATTTCCTGAAACTTGGTATATGACCAGAATATAGAATAAACTCATTTTAGATAAAAAATTAATTTTCCCTGACTTGGAGTCATGCACTATGACTCCCTTAAAAAAAGGTGTTCAAAAGGTGGGCCTTGTTTTAAAGGGGAATCTTTGGGTCATGTAAACAACTACATGGTTTCCTAAAGGCGAGACAATTGGTTTTCCTCCTCCTTTTCAGTTCTGGGCCTGGCACATTGGTCTTCAATAGCATCTAAAATATATATAATGATGAACAAACCCTCCCTGTTGTCCCTCCAACAACGTTCTATTGGCATTCTTCATCCATTGCTTCTCTGCCTCATTTACTAAATAGCAATAATAATTCATTCGCATTACATTTAGAAACCTCTGAGAAATATGTAGTGTAATAGTTATTCTCATTTCACAGATGAGGAAATAAAATTTCAACGAAGTGGAGTAAGATTTGCCTAAGGCCATATGTCTAACAAGATCAGAGCCAGGGGTCAAACTCATGCCCTGGATCTCTTGGTCCAGGGTATTTTCCACCACACACACCTTTAAGTGGGCACAGATTGCTCCAGGCAATCTCTAAGCCAATGCAGAAGAAAAGGGAGCCAGATGTTATAATAGGCCCTGGATTTAGATTAACTGACCAGATCTTAGCTATTAGTTATACCTACCTGAGTGACCTTTATTGCCTGGGTTCACTTAAGCATTCCCTGTCTCAGTTTACTCATGTATGAAATGAGGGGTTGAACTAGATAATCTCTAATTTTCTTTTCAGCTCTAAAGCCTATGATTGTGTGATTCCAGCAAAGGCACCAATCTCCATAGACTCTGCTGATGTGTGCAAATAGTAAAGAACGAGATTATACTTCTGGGAATGTCAGGCTAAGTTGATTCTCACTATTATATCAACTAAGACTCCAACTCGGTCCTGCAGCATTTAAAAATATTGGCTCCTTAGGAATAAAGAGGTCCTGGGAGTCAGCAAGTCAGGATGTCTCCAACCGTGCAGAAAAAGCAACAGATAAAATGCATGCTGTCATCAGAAAGGCAGAAATGATCTCCCACATGTTTGAAATATGCGTGGCATAACAATGTTTATTAAGTTTTTTATACTCGAAAGCTCACACTACCGAGTAGGGTAGAAGAAATTCATTGATTTACTTATCGTTTCCCATATTTGCAAAGGTACTTATGAAATGCATGCTCATGTTTGCGAATGTCATTATAATATCAAGGGGTTTTTCAGGTATTAAATATAAGGAGCCAACCTAATCCAATGATAATAGTTAATAATAACAGGTATCATTTATACAGTGCTTTGAGGTTTGTAAAACATTTTAGACATGTTATTTCATCATATCCTCAAAGCAACCCTGTTAGGTAGATACTTGTATTTTATAAATGAAGAAACTGAGGCTGAGAAAGGTTAAGGGATTTACCCAGATTTACACCATTAGCAAGTGTATGTAGCATGATTTGAATTCAGGCCTTCCCTAGTCCAATAGAAAAAGCATTAATTAAGCACCTACTATGTGCAAGGTATTGTGCTAGTTGCTACACACACACGCGCACGTGCATGGACACACACACACATGCACAGACACAGACACACACACACACACACACACACACAAATGCCCTTACTTTCACTTCTTTTCTTGGTCAGTCATTTCGGTCATGTCCAATTCTTTGTGATCCCATTTGGAGATTTCTTGGCAAAATACTGAAGTGGTTTGTCATTTCCTTCTCCAGATTATTTTCAGATGAGGAAATTGAGGCAACCAGGGTGAAGTTATTTACCCAAAGTCACACAGCGAGAAAGTGTCTGAGGCCATATTTGAACTCCAGAAGATAAGTCTTTCTGACTTCAGTCCTGGCATTTTATCCACTGTACCAACTAGCTACCTACCTTACCTACAGGGGGTTTATTAGGAATGCAATGAAAGGTCTTTACCCAGATAATCAATGAAATATTCCTGTCGGTTGAATGAGAGCCAATGGATGAAAGGATTGGTACACTCATAAACAAATAGAATTGTAAAAAGCAAGCTCTTCTGAAAATGGTCTTGGGCATGCCCATGGGCATGGATTTATAGTAAGAAAAAACTAAAACAATTGGTCCTAATTTTGACTTATAATAGTGGCTCACCTTGATTGAGTGCTTTACACCATAAAAAGTACTTTTCCTACTATAGATCTGAAGGGTGTAATTGAAAATATGCCCATTGTAAAAATGAAGCAAGTGAAGATCAATGAGTGGCCTGCCACAGTTCACATGGCAAAGTAAGATGAACTTTGTTATTTAGGATTGTTTAAGCTGCATTCTCAGATATAAATGGAAAAATCTCTAATTTGCTACTTCTCTGCCCAAGCCTGTGCTAGGGTGGTCTTAAGAATCTTATCATCAGCAAATCACATGAGACTCATTTATTACCATTAAGCTTAGTGTCATAGGAGCAAAGTTCCTTTGACCCTCACCTTGCACATGCCCTGTTGTGGTAGCACTTCTCAGTCATGCAGATTTGAAGAACAATTTTCCTGTTGTTCAACAGTAATCTTGAAAAATAGAAATGTAGGAAAAAAAACCTCTTTGAGTCTGATTTAACTGAAGCTAAATTATTCTAAGGATTTCCATAGATTAGGTGTATAGTGAGAATAAGTACACATCTCTACTATGATTTGAAAATTCTAGTTCAGTAGAAATTAAACAATCAATTTTATATCTCCCTGTTTATTTTATTGAGCAATTTATAAGTTAAGTTGCCTTCGGTTGGACTCTACTACTGGGACATTAGAGAAGAATTAGGTCAGCTGGTTGATGCTGAAAACAATGAATGCTTTTATTTGGTCGATTTAAGAGAACTTTCGTTTTAAGTAGAGACACAAGAAAGTACAGAGAGGGGCAATAAGGGAAGGGTAGTAGAACATCTGTCCTGTTAATTGAGGACAGCCCAATGATCCCCAAAATTACACTAGACCTGAGACTGAGACTGATAAATCAGGGAAAGGTTACAAGCAGAAATTTCACCAGAGATCTTCTGCCACGAGGGTCTTCTAGACATGGCAGAAAGATGATGTCCACAACAGTACAGCAAGAGGCTGCTGCTCCCTGATCTTGGCAGATGATTCCATCAAATTATTACTGGTGTTCACAAGTCAAATTTTATTCTATAAAGCAGGTCTACTCAGGGATTTTAAAAGGAGGGGCAAGCTCCTGCTCACTAAGGAAGGTCTGATTTGTTTCCTAGCTCATGGCGAGGGAGCTGCCAATCATCTAGGAGACCCAAAGTCTCTAGTCAGGAAGCATCTAACCAAGACAAATCCAGATATGGAGGCTCTAGAGAAGAAGCAAGGCAAAGGGTGCCAGGTAGAAGAAGGGCATATAGGAAGGGCAAAGTGAGCTTGTCGGGAAAAAAAAAAAGACTAGCCACAAAACATGAGAAGGTTCATAAAGGTGACAGCACCATCAATGAATGATAAATCAAGTGATATAAGCAATAACAGCCAAAATGAAGACAAATTGCTACATTGTATTGCTATTTTATTCACACAAGTATACATATAATGTATGCCCTGATATTGTGAGACCAGAAAAGAATATGTTGTTGACATTTATACTATTAGTTTATTTCTACGTGTAACAACAATGCGGCTAGAAGCTGCTGCTGAGGTGTAAGACCCAACAAGACCAGCAACAAGAGCTGCCAGCACAGGTTCTTTTGATATGTTTTTCTAAGGAAAGTATCTTTAAGGGGTTAACAGTCTCATACATATATCATTCAGTAAGTTCAGGGGGAAAAGCCAGAACCCTGAACTTCAGAGCACATACAAACAAATTACAAACAGAGACAATATGAACAGACCAAATCACAACAATTACCAGAGAAGAGCCAATGAGTCTGGGTTCGCAAAGCCAAGGGGCATTTTACAACGGCTTGACCAGAATCTCAAAACTCCTTCCATGACTGAGCCCCAAAAGTCAAACACCAATCTAGGATCTTATATGCCAGTTTCAGGGCCCTGGGGCACTTGATTACCTCAGTGCTGAGAAGCACTCAAAAAAAGAAAAGTGAAAAGTCTCATTTAGGGTGTAGAAAGTTAATTAATCCCTAGTATCACCTAATACAAGTCAATGACTTCTGATTGTCTTAGTGCTGAGAAACATTCCAAGATCCCACTTTACCTGCCCCATTCAAACAAAGGCGAGTCATTAAAGGCACTTAAGAAAAGAACAGCAAAAAGCCCCACCCTGATTACCAATACACTACACCATAGCTCTGGGGAAGTAAAAGCAGAAGAGGGTATTCAAGATTCTTAAATAACATGTCACACTCATCATTAGAAAATGATTAAATGGGTTTACTCTACAAGTAACTCTATCATTTATGTTTATAATACTTCCCCAATCATGAACAATTCCAAAACATAACAGACATAATGAAGATAACAGCAGTAACCAGGCAGTTATATGGTGCAGTGGTTAGACCACCTGGATGGGAATCAGAAGACCTGAGAGTAATACATCTAATAAGTTTCTGAGGCAGGATTCCAACTCAGGTAATCCTAACATTAAGCTGAAATTTCTTTACTGTGAAAGTTTGAAAGTCATAAAACCTAAATTCCAATCCTGATTCTGCTACTTTCTACCTGGGTGATCTTGAGCAAGTCACTTTAACTTCTTCAGCCTCAGTTTCCTAATCTGTAAAACAAAGGAGTTGGACTAGATGGTAACTCTGAGGACCCTTCTAGCCCTAAATCCATTATCCTATGATGATAATAACATCCAAATTCTTTGTAGATGTTATCTCACTTGATCTTCACAATAACAGATGCAGAAACTGAGGCTCAGAGAGTTTAAGTGGCTTCCCCAGGGTCATACAGCTAACAAATGTCTGAGGCAAGATTCAAACTCAGGTCTTCCTGACTCAGAGCCCGATATACCATTCATTATACCACATCAGTGCCTCAAAACTTCATCCAAGGGTGCTATAATTTAAAGGTGATTAAATAATGCTTTCAGGCCTTCAGTAGCTGAGAAAAAGCTATATTTAGTACTTATTAAGAACAATTAGTTAAAATAATAAGCTCTCTGATGGTGGCTTGTTCCCTTCCATGGCTGGTCCCACCTTGGTTTCTCAGAATATCATGCCATCACCCTACCCCAGGGGATCTTAACCTGGGATCTCTAACTTCTTTTTCTTAGCATTTTAATCATTGTGTTTCATTATAATCCATTTCCTTTGTAACCATACATATTTTTCTGTGCATCTAAAAACATTATTCTAAGAAGGGGTCATAGGTGTAACAACAATGTCACTTGCAACTGCTGTGGCTCTGTAAGGCCAATAACACCAGCACACAGAAGGGCTTCCAGCACAGGATCTTGGATCTGCTTTTCTAAGGAAAGAAACTACAAGCAACAATCTCAGTTTAATTACACATACATGTACCATTCACTTAGTTCTGGGGGAAAAGTCAGCACCCTGAACTTCAGAGCAAATACAAACAGAAATTATAAGCAGAGACAATATAAACAGAGCAAGCACACACAGTTATCAACAGAGAGGCCTCTAGCTGTCTGACCTAGGAATTACACAGTTACCAGAGAGAGAGGCACCAGCACCTGGGTTTTCAAAGTCTGGGAGCTCCTTAACAGCGGCTACCCAGAGTCTCATCTGGTCAAATCACACAACACTCTTCCAGTAAGTGAAAGCCCCAAACATATGCTAACCTCTGAGTTTATATACCCTGTTCAGGGTCAAAGGTCATCACAACTATGCAACTCAAAACCCTGTGACACTTCTTCAGGTGTCACAACCATGGGACTCAAACTTGTGTGAGCTAGGCTTTCCCTTGATGTAAGCAGGTCATCAAAGATTCCTGATTTAATCAAAGAAACAAAGGCCAGATTCATCAAAGGCACTTGATTACAACAATGCTCCAAAAAACAGTAAAAAAGTCCCACCCCAATTCACATTACAATAGGTTTCACCAGACTGCCAGAGAGGTCCATAACACAGAAGAAAGTTAAGAATCCTTGTCCTCCAAATTAATTGAAGGCATGTCTTTTCCTCTTTTAAACTTAACAATGTGCTTTCATTTCCTCATTCACCCACAAACTACTGTGTCTGAGGCCTCTACAGAGGAGAAGCTGTGCAAGGTACAACAAGTCCTCTTATTTTGGTGATCCAAGCACACTGGCCTCTCTTCCAGATGCCATTTTGGTTCCTGGTAAGATAGACCAAAAATCAAAGGCAGAAAACTAGAATATATCAGATCTAAGGAGTTGGTGGAGGAGCAGAAGGAAGAAAAAAAAGAAAAAAAAACCCATGGTCTGAGTTCAAAAGCAATGGATAGAAAGCCAAGCTGGATTCACTCTAGCCACTATCACTTCATCACTTAGAGGTGACTGTTTCCTCTAAATATAAAGCTCCCACTGGCAATGGAGGCTGTGCAGCTGCAACCAATTTAATGGAGGCTGCAACATGGACTGGCCTTGGGCACTTGGACATAAACACAGACATACACCTGCAGGAAGCTGAGTGCTACAAATTGGGATTTCCAATCTTCCCTCTGCTGTTTAGGCGTTGGGCCCTTATGCCTGATGGTCAGGCCACATTATTTGGCCTGCTTCTTGAAGACTGATCATTATAGAGATTCATTTTACAGATCTGAGCTCTCTTTCCCGCCTGTAGTATCCTGGCTTAGTATTCTCCTGCAAACTCTGACTTCAGTTGATCAACCTAATGCTTGTGGGCCCCTCCTGAATGGGGAGCTTTTAAATGTAGTCTTTCCCAACTCCACAGCCAAAGAAGACTCTATAATAAGAGGTTCTTAATTTTTTATGTCATAAAAATGTCCCTTTGACAGTGAAGTCATATGTGAAGTCATAGTGAAGTCTATGGATCCTTCTCAGAGTATTGTTATCAAACATATTGTAGATATGATAAGATACTTTGAACTACAAAGGAAACCAATTACACTGAAATACAGTTATCAAAATATGTTTTTTTTTTTAAATAACATTCATAGGCCCTAAGAAAGACTGCTCCAGGCCTTAGGGGGAGGGGTGCTGCAAGCTCAGCTCTTGGGGAGTCTTAGTCCATGGCAGGGCTACAGAAGGAGCCAGGCACATATTGAGTGGCAACAAGAAAACAAGAAATATCAGCCCAATGTTTGAAATTATGATGATTGTTTCCCACAGATAATCAGTCAGAAGTCAGATTATTTCTTGGCAGTAGTGTGCTAGCTGACACAACCTTCTCCAACTCCAACCCAGCCCCACAACTCACCTGAAGACAATGAAACTGCAGGTACCAATACAACCTAACAGTATACTGATCCTGATTTTCCCTTTTCTATACAACAGTGATTTAATAAAGGAACAAAATTCTAAAGCATCTTATTTCCTCTATACTTTGCTTCCAAAATGGCATACCAGGCCAAATGGCAAATTCATGATAGGTGGAGAGAAGCCTAAATGAAGGTGGAAACAGGGGACGTGGGGAGCCTGGAAACTCTTCATGTGATGTATTGATGCCAGTTCCACTTACTGGCTTTTTATCAGAGGTGGGCATAGAGCAGAAGGTTGGAGAGAAGCTCAGAGGATTTTGGAAGGTGAATAAGGAGGGGAGATAAAAATGGCAATCAGAATGGAACCTGCCTGCTCATGTTCCCTACACACTGAGCTCAGCTCATTGTTTGACAGTGAGGTTGCATACTGTTTTGGCCGTAAATCAATTCCAGGCACAGGGGGCGAATGTAGGCAGATAAGCCAAGAAGCGGACAGCTTTCAGGAGCTATGCCTCCAGAAGCAGATTTTGAATTGGGAGTCCTACTGGGAGCAAGGTCTATTCAATGACACAATGTTATTCTCAGAGTGTGCCAATACTGAACCTGCTCCAGAAATAGGGCACTAACTAGATGTCTTTAAGCCCCATCTACATTTACACCCTTCAGTCAATGTATGGGCCGAGAGAATAGAACAATAGCTTCAGCTGGGAGATCAAAACTTGTGACTATGTGAATTGATGCATGATTTGATGCTGACTCATTGATTTTTCTGCTTTGTTATCTTACAGTTCTTTTGATTAAACACTTATTTTAACTATGGAAGGAATCTTAAGTAATTAGAAAATCCAGCAGAAATAATACCCAAGGGGAGGAGCTATCCTGGAGTAGGGTGTTGGAATAAGAAGGCATGGTCTGATTAAATCATTCGCATGTCAACCCTAAATCAGTGAGAAAAAAAAATGAAGTCACTCTCAAAAGGGGAAAAAATAGAGAGAGAAAATCCCTAGGCATCTGAGAAACAGAATAATCCTGTTGGTTAATGCCAGAGTACCCTACGGTGGTAGGTGGTAAGCATGACAGGTGAGAATGAGCACTTTGAAAGATTGACAGCACCTGGTCCTTACCACCAAATAGCTTTAGGAACTAATCATGGTCCTCCCATTCTGCTGCCCTCCACCCCCGTGATGCATGTTTGTTTGTTTTCTGTGAGCCCTCATCTCAGACTTTTTTTTTAAACCTTATGTTCTTGCTATCTATATGTAGAGTCCAAAACCACTGAAAGAACAACTGGAAAGTTTTGATACTATGACAACCACTCTGAAGAAGAGTAAAGAATATTTTCAAAGA
Source organism: Trichosurus vulpecula (assembly GCF_011100635.1). Classification (NCBI taxonomy): domain Eukaryota; kingdom Metazoa; phylum Chordata; class Mammalia; order Diprotodontia; family Phalangeridae; genus Trichosurus; species Trichosurus vulpecula. The sequence continues at coordinate 94,031,041 of NC_050578.1, read as the reverse complement.
AAAAAAATGGATTGTTGACATGGAAGGGACTCCCAAATTGAGATGAGCTTGGAATTATTTAAGGATTATCATCAAAACACATTATTGCTAACTAAATTGCTAACGTTGTTAGACTATTTTAAAATTGTCAATCTGGCATATAGTCATACAATTCCACAGACACTAGTTTATGTGTTTATGTGAATTTTTAACTGAATTGACCAGTTAGGCATTGCATGAAGTGGGATATTTCAAATAAATTGTGACAGTATCAAAATATGAATGAGTAAATTTTTCTCTCCATGGGAATATTAATGCATTTTTTGTCCAGAAAATCCCAAACTATTAAAATGTGGTGGGTTTTTTGGGAAGGGGATGCAGTCTCAATATGGAGTACTTCTACAGCTTTCTCCCCTCTCCATTCATTCACACTCCAGTGTGTATTCAAGCTGTCTGAGAATGCCAATTCTCTACTGGCACACAAAAGAGAAGGAGGTGAAAGCTGTCTGCTTTCAAAGCTTAGGTTCTAAATGCCTTTCTTTATGTGGTAAGCAACCCAACCGAATTCTCAAAGGAAAAGGTAACCCTGTGCACTATAATTGTCAAGACTATTTTGGGCACTAGCTGGGTGACCAATACAGAGAACATTTCCTTAGAAGGGAGGGATATAGCCAGAGATATCCCTTCTTCCTCTTCCTTATACTCTTCAAGTCACATATTGTTATTGGCAAATCTATTTATCATATGCTAATGGCATAATAATAACTGTTTTTATTAGGAAATGGCTTTCTGGAAAGGGTCCCATCCATTGTGTCGGAGCATTTTTTCCCAGCTGGATCAGAAACTACAAGCCTCACATTTCCTCACTAATTCTGGAAAATTCACATCATGAATAACGTTGCATGGACTTTTTTTTATACTTCAACAATTGCTGGAAGAGTTTCAGCTTATAACAGAATTCTAAAAACTACCCAAATAAAGTAGCAAAGGATGGTCGTTGTAGTAGAGAGTGTGCACATGCATCATGCAAGTCCCTTAAAGGACAACAATACTTTTCTTTCAAAGAGACTATGAGAAAGACTCTTAAAATAAATATGCTGGGGGTTTCCCTCTTATAATCACTTCAGAGCTTTTCTGTGTATTATAGTAGATCATGTCTTGCAGCAGGTAAACCTTAATTAGATTCAAGAAACTAACTTAAAAGTCTGAGTCCTTATCCACAACTTAGAGAAAGATATTGATCAGTGTTGGAAAGATCATGAAAACAAGTTTCCTGATGGAATTCAGGATTTCCTCCAATGTGAGGAAAGAAATTTCCTATAAAAAGAGAGAATTTATAGGCATCGAGGACTGAGTTTATCCAAATTTTAACCAGTTCACCCTCTCATAGCAATGCACACCCAAATTCCATCTCACAGTTTCTGCTCTCTGTCAGTATTATAGTGAAGAATCTATCGTATAGTACTGTAATACAGCGTAGTTTGGTATCGCATAATAGCTACTGTACAGTATATTACAATATATTATAGAGCAGGGGCTGGCAAACTATGGTCCATGGGTCAAATCTGGGCTGCTGCTGCTTTTTGTATGTCCCACAAGCTAAGAATGGATAAAGTGCTATAGATAGATAGACAGATAGATAGATAGATACATAGATAGATAGATAGACAGGTAGATGAATGAATAGGTAAATAGATAAATGAATGAACACCAGAATGAATAACTAAATAACTGAAAAAAAGCTACATAAAATAAATGGAATTCTTTCTCAGTTCATTGTTCTTACATCATTCCAGTTTTGTCCAGTTGTTTGTGACCTCACTTGGTGTTTTCTTGGCAAAGATACTGAATGATTTTCCATTTCCTTCTCCAGCCCCTTTTATGTATAAGGAAACTGAGGCAAACAAGATGAAGCTACTTGCTTGGGGTCACACAGCCAGTGCATCTCTGAGGCCAGATTTAAATTCAGGGAGATAAGTCTTCCTGGCTCCAGGTCCATCATTCTATCCACTGTGCCAACTAGTTGCACCTTAGTTCATGGGCCATAAAAAAAAAAAAAAAACAAGATGGCAGGCTGGATTTGATCAGTGGGCTGTAGTGTGCCAAACCTTTAAAAAGAGAGTATAGTAGTATAGTATAGTATGTACAGCATATATTGCGTATGTGTGTGTGTGTGTTTGTGTGTGTGTGTGTGAAAAGTCAGATTATATTTTTTATATTGCCCCAATTTTATACTTATCTGGCATGGGTATGACTAAAATCAACACAGATTATGAAGCTGCTAGAAGTAATGGAAGTTTGTGTGTCTATATACATACACACATGTACATGTGCTATATATAACATACATATATTTGCATATATGTATAAGCTGTACATAAAACAATAGGAAGAATAAGGTGCCAAAGTCTAAAAGGGAGCAGAATTTAAGTGCCACACGTAGAGGATGTAACTATTCCACCTGGTTTCATTATATCATCTGAACAAAATTCAACTTCTTCTGCAGACTTGAGCACCTACACACACCTATGACTACCTGGATGTCATATAGAACTAGTGCCTGAAACATCAGGCTTTTCCTTACCAAGACCCCAATCAGAGCAAAGTCTTCCAATTTCAGTCCTTACAGAGAGCCAAGTGCAGGCTCTATATAGAAGATATTTTTGGAATGTGCATCATTCCTCTGCCATCTTGGAATGAAAGAGAGTAACACTGGGACACACTGAGCTGAGTCTCTTGCAGCATGGGGAAGATGATATTTATGTAACCAAAAGCCAACCAAATTTTATTTCTGCCCTGCCTCCTTTCCCCTTGCCAGGGAGATCCTACCCGGTGTTTGAAGAAATATCGGGATGATAACTGCCTATATTGTCAAAGGTTTCTGGAGGTAGAGGAATTAATAATTCCCCCTGTCCTGTGGTTATAAAACTCCCATATCTTCCTTCTCATTCCTTTTTATCAGTCATAGCCTGTAGGGGTTAAAAGAAGCACCATTCCTTTGCTATCATCTCCCCTCCCCCTTCTCTCATCCTCATTCAGCCCATCCTTACTCATCCCTGTTCCTAATTTCCTTTTCCATACCTTTCTATTGTATCCAACTGAATCCTCACTTTATTAACAAAATCCCTTTGATCATAGATCTCTTCCCTTCATGCTTTTTTTCATTCTTTATCTCGCAAAACCCGGCTCCCTCTGTAACAATGCATTCTGACCGCCCTCTCTAGAACCCAGGTATCTTTGCATAAATTCAACCAATGTGCTGTGCCAGGAGAAGTGCAAGACATACTTCTTGAAATTCACTCTGGTCATATTACCCCAACCAGATTTTTACTGTAGAGAACTTTGGCACTCAAGGCATTTCTCCACCTTTCTCAGTCAATAAGCATTTATTAAGTACTACAATGTGCCAGACACTGATCTCTAGGATTTCAGTGTCTGATAGTCTTCCTTGCCACAACACCCTGCTCTCTTATTATGAGACTTCAATACACATCGCCCACCTTCTCCTCTTTTGCCCAACTCTCTAAGGAAACAGTGACTCTTGGAGCAGCCTAATCTGTCTATCTATCAACCTCATTTCCCATGTTCTGTATCTACATTTTACCTCAGTCACTAAGAGGATTGGACATATCTTAGAGCTATCTCATCTATATATAGTGCTTTTGCCATGATCCAAACTCTGAAATTCCTTCTGATCACAACCTTCTGTCTTTCCATCTCTCCCTCTGCTCATTACAATTCATCATACTTCTAGCCCTCCATGTCTATGTCAATAGCACCTGTTCAGGCTTCACTTTCATCCCTTCATGGTCTGGTCTCCTTTCCCCTTAAATGTCTTGATTCCTTTTTCTTAGAGGTACATGTACCCTTCCAGACTCCAAGCCTAGCTTATCACCATCATTCATTTTCTCCAACTATATTCCATTGCTGCTTGCTGAACACTGTTAAATTAGGAGTCAAATCACCATACTGCCTATAGCCATTACTAATTAAGGTGATTAACTGGGCCCTCCCTTGTGTGCAGAAATCCTTTGCTTCTTCCCTGATTGACTCTACCAACGCTCCCTAGAGCAGTTGAGACAATCCTTCTTCTTTCTTCTCATTCCCTTCTCCTTCTCTCTCAGGAGATGACCTCACTTTCTACTTTGCTGGGGAAAATCAGGTATCCACTGTGACCTCCTTCCTCTTCTCATCTTAAAACTCTTCTGCATATTCCTCCATTATTTCTTCTTTTCTTTGCCAAAGCCTCTGTATTTCTGTCATTCCTCCTGTCTCTTTCAGGAATTTCGGACTTCAATTATTCCCGTTCTCTCTCTCATTTTGAATCTTGCCTCAGTTCCTCTGTAAACATGCCAATGTCTCAGTCATTTTAATGATGATGATTATAATAACAATAGTAATATAATTTATATAGAACTTTATTAATATGCCCATTTTTAGCTGATAAAACTGAGGAAGAAGGGCGTTAGGTGAATTGCCCAGGGTCACACAGCTATTAAGTATCTGAGGCAGGATTCAAACTTGGGTCTTCCAGACTCCAACTCTAATGTACTCTGTGCTATGCTGGTACTGCCTCTAGAGCTTCATCTCAGGGTAGTAAAATTGAGAGGTGAATTGCCAGTACTTCTGGTCATTCAGAAACTTTGAAACAACTGAGTTGAGTATGTAACAACGTCAATTAGTGAAATAGCAAACTACCATATGGTATTTGTCGTCTTTCCTTCACTGAAAGTCCAGGCCCCACCCTGGTTTTGCAGGGACTTTTCGTACTTCAAGGATTCTTAACTTGAGGTCTCTGAACTTACTAAAAAATATTTTGATAATCATACTATTTGATAGTTATATTTCAGCGTGATCAGTTTCCTTTGTAATCCTATGTGTTTTATTTTATGCATTTCAAAACATCATCCTGAGATGAGGTCCGCAGACTTTAGCTAAAAGAATCAAAGGCATGATTTATTCTGCTTGCGCTGGTTACCTCTTGCCCCAGATATAAAAATGGCCAGATACTGCACTGAACATCTTTATAAGATGACTCATCGTGACTTCCTACTGATAGGAAAGCATACTTTACGCATCTGCAGTTCTCCTCTGCTATTGTCTTTAGTGGTCTTTCCTTCTTTCAAACTCAGCAATGTGCTTTATTTCCTTCTCTATCCATAAGCTATTGTGTCTCAGGCACTTTGAAGGTGAAGACAACAATTTGTATGCTAGAGATTGGAGTGTGATTAACAGGGAATCAACAAGCTTTCTCTTTTTGGTCATCCCAGTAAAATGACTTTTGTGTTAGAGATTATTTTCACTACTGGTAAGAGTAAGAGTAAGAGAGAGAGAGAGAGAGAGAGAGAGAGAGAGAGAGAGAGAGAGAGAGAGAGAGAGAGAGAGAAAGGATGGAGGGAAGGAGGGAAGGAGGGAGGAAGGAAGGAAAGAAGGAAGGAAGGAAGAGGAGAGAGGAGAGGAGAGAAGAGGAGAGGAGGGGAGGGGAGGAAGAAGATACCAGATCGAAAAGCTGGGCAAAAAAAAATGGTCTGAGTTCAGAAGTTCAGAAGATACATTGATCTAAAGTCCATGCTGGATTTGCACTGTCTCCCACCACTTCATTACTTAACCATTTGTGTCTTCTCTGAGATTAAGGCTGCCTTTGGCTGTGGGGAGCTGTGCCACTAAGTAAACCAAGGCTGAGAGAGGCTCACACATCTAGTTAGTATCTGGGTAGGATTTGAACTTGTATTTTTTTGACTTCTAGACTTGCACTCTATCTACTAAACCATCTAGCTACATTTAAAACCAGTTGGGTCCCCAGTGGGGCAGCTCCTACCTTACAGGTTGTTGTTTGGCCTTCCTTCTTAAAGAGGACCATGATGACATCAGGAATGGAAAGGCTTTGGATAGCCATTGTACGATATGATTTAACCTGTTTTAATACTTCATGAAATTTTACTTTATATTTCTCCATCTGCCCTGTGTGACTATGTAGCTACAGTTTAAGTTCTCCATCCACCCTACATGAGACTATGTAATTATATAACATTCTGCAAGAGTTATTATGATCAAAACATCTATCACCTGGTGGCCTGGTGATGAACTTCTTAGCCAAATTGCTTCACATTCAGCAAACCAGCAGGTTGGGTTTAGACTAGAGGTCTTTCCAGACTGTTAGCACCTCCCAGGCCTTATGCTCTGTGGGCATAGCCTTCAAAATCCAAGATCACCTCATTGTCATGATAGGGCATTCGAGTATACTTCTCTAGATTGGGTAATTTTTACATAATAATAAAAATGCCTTACATTGCTAAGGGACTTCCACCTAAGATAGTTGTTTGTTTGTTTGTTTTAACCTAAGGTTTATAGGTGCCCAAAAGGTTCTGAATTGTCACTTTTCTTGTCCCCTTTCTAGAAGCCGTATCATTGTTGACATACTCCCTATAGAAGTGACACTGATTTCCTTAGTTTACTTGCCTTTTGTTTTTTCATCTAGGCTAATCCCTTATCTATTTTGCTTATTAACTTTTGATACTTATTTATGCTATGTGTAAGCAAGCTCCAGAAATCAACAGCTATTTTGCAACTTATATTCTTAGAATGTTGCCTAGAACATTGGAAGTTTAAGTGAACTTCCCAAGGTCACAAGCCAGACAGGCCTTATACCTAGGTCTTGACTGAAATTTCAGCCAACCATCTATCTGCTATGTCATGTGGCTGCTGTGTATCTGTGTCTGTGTCTATGTGTATGTGCAGGGATATGTTTACTAAGGAAGGGATATGAGAAAGAGTATGTATATGTGTGTGAGATATATAGATATAAATGTGTGTATGTATAAATTGTATCAATAGTTGAGAAAGCAACTATCTACCCAGGCATATTTTGTAATTTTGTATATTATATATATATATATATATATATATAATATATATATACATATACATATATGTGTGTGTGTGTATACATATATATGTATTTATATATGTATTCATCATACACACATACATCTACAATCAATTCTCAACTTTCACAGGGGATAAAGCTCCTAGAAAATGGTGCCAAAAGTAAAAAACATGAATGTTGATGCGTTGAACCTATGAGAAATAGAGGGTTAGGTTCCTGTGACCACCAAAAACTGTAAACTTTCTCTAGATTGCTAAAAATACACTTTTGCGTATATATTATTAAAACAGCAGTTATAAAAACTACTTGGTACTGGCTAAGAAACAGAGTGGTGGATCAGTGGAATAGATTAGGTACACAAGACACAATAGTCAAGACTATAGCAATCTACTCTTTGATAAACCCAAAGAATCTAGCTTCTGGGCTAAGAATTCACTAAAATTGGATAATGGTAGGACAGAAACTGGGCATAGACCAATATCTTACACTGTATACCAAAATAAAGTCAAAATGGGTTCATGATTTAGGAATAAAGGCTGATACTATAAGCAAATTGGAATAGGAAGAGTTTACCTATCAGGTTTATGGGAAAGGAAAGAATTCATGACACAACAAGGGATAGAAAGCATTACAAAATGCAAAATGCATAATTTTGATTATGTTAAATTGAAAAGTTTTTGTATAAACAAAGCCAATGCAACAAAGATTAGGAAGTAAGCAGAAAATTAGGAGAAAATCTTTACAACCAGTGTCTCTGATAAAGGCCTCATCTCTAAAATATACAGGGAACTGAGCCAAATTTACAGGAATACAAGTCATTCCCCAATTGAGAAATGGTCAAATGACATGAACAGGCAGTTTTCAGAGGAAGAAATTAAAGACATCTATAGTCAATAGAAAAATGCTCTAAATCACTACTGATTAGAGAAATGCAAATCAAAACAACTTTTAGATACCACATCTCTCCTGTCAGATTGGCTAACATGACAAAACAGGAAAATGATAAACACTGGAGAGGATGTGGGAAAATTGGAACACTGTTACATTGTTGGTGGAGTTGTGAACCGATCCAGCCATTTTGGAGAGTAATTTGGAAATATGCCCAAAGGGCTATAAAATGTGCATACTCGCAAAGAATTGGAAATCAAGGGGATGCCCATCCAATGGTGAATGGCTAAACAAGTTCTGGTATATGAATGTTGTGGAATACTATTGTGGTATAAGAAATGGGGAAGATAAGGACTTCATAATAACCTGGAAAAACCTACATGATATAATGCTGAGCGAGCAGAGCAGAACCAGGAAAACATTGTACACAACCACAGATATATTGATTCTGTGATGACTAACCTTGACAGACTTGGCTCTTCTCAGCAATACAAGGTTCAAAGACGATTCCAAAGGACTCATGATAGAGAGAGCTATCTACATCCAGAGAAAGAACTGTGGAGTCTGAATGCAGATTGAGGCAAACTATTTACTCTCCTTTTATTTTTTTTTTTTGCTCTTATTTTGGTTTTGTTTCTTCTTTCTCATGATTCATTCCATTGGTTGTCATTCTTCTTTGAAACTTGACTATTGTTGACATGAGTTTAATGCGAAGTTATATGAAGATATATTGGATTCCATGCCATCTTGGGGAGGAGGGGGGAGAGGGGGGAAGAAAATCTGGAACTCAAAATCATGCGGAACTGAGTATTGTAAACTAAAAATTAAAAAAATCTTAATTTAAAAAATATTTTTATTTCATTAAATATTTTCCAATTACATGTAGAGAATTTTAACTTTTTTTTTAAATTTTGAGTTCCAAATTATCTTTCTGTCTCACCCCTCCCTACTTCTTGAGAATGCAAGCAATTTGATATTGATTATACACATGAAGTCATGCAAAACATATTTCTATATTAGCCATGTTGCAAAAATAAAATAGACCCCCCAAAAACAAGGAAAATAAAGTAAAAAAAAGTATTCTACATATAACTTTTTATAACAAGACATGATTCTCATTATGCACTTTTCTAATGCAGTAACCAAGAAATAACCCATCACATGCAATATACAAAATAAAAGTGATAACATGCAAAACATTTTTACTGCTAGTAATTCCCTAGAATTCTGTGAACTTTTGTACTGACAACATTATAAAAAATCCCAGGATCTCAAAAAGAATTCACTTTTCATAATACAGGAAATTTACAGTAACATAAATACTGTATAGCAAATAACATTCTTAAAACTAAAACTTTTTTAACCTGAATCTTACTTTCCAGATGTCACATGTTGGTGTGAGAGCATTGTACTATATACCATACTGTTGTCAACCTCTCTACTTCAACCACCCTCTAAAAACCAAGGGAAAGGATGTTAGTTGCTGCTTTTGGAAGATGCTGAGATTGGTGAGGTCTTGTCATGACCTCCAAAACTGTCCTTCGTGGTTAGCATATGACATTGAGGATCCTTTATGAAGGATGCACCAGCTTGAAATAACCTGTCAGCAATGCCTTTTTCCTCAGCTGTTTGAGATCTTGGGAGTATTGCAGCTCCACAAACTGCTTCTCATTATTTTTTCCTCCACTGTGTAAAAGCCCACAATTGTCAGCACAAAAGTGAAAATTAAATCACTGATAAAATCATGGAAATTCTTGAAGTCCTGGAATTTGAATGTGCAAATGTTGAAGCTCAACTGTACATGTATATTCCTATATACAATGTATATATAATGGTTTTCTCAGCCATTGATAAAATTTGATTGCTCAATATTGACTATGCTTTAATTTTGCAAAGGTATCGTTCTCATTTTCTTCCAGAAAATGGAAGATTATATACCCACTCGCATGTACCGCAAACCTGGTTCTACTAATTTTTATTTAGGCATAATTTGAACCCAAGAGTCTACCATTTCATTATGGGATCTTTTAAACTATTCAAGTTTTTTTAACATAGATGTAGACACAAATATTTAATTCGAACATAAAAATTTATTAGTCCTTGAGGAGTAGTGAAATAAATTTTGATAAGTGACCTTCAAGATGCTGTACAGGGATGTTTTTTTTTTCCATTTGAATTTTATTGCTGCATGTCATTCAATAATTAGCATTATATCTTTGCAGCTTGTCTTTTTCTCTAATACATTTTTGCAAAACTTCCTTTCCCTGTCATATTCATCAGGAGAATTCTGATGAGTTGAAGGATGTTTCTTTCTTTGACATAAATCAAATCTGCACAGCAGGTTACAATATCATGACAAGCTTGGCGTGATTGCAGGAAGGAAATCTCAATGCTAGAAGGAAGGAAAAAATATGTTTGGCTTGGTTGTGTTTTTCCTGTGTGAGTACAAAACAGGAAAATCAGTAGTTAAGTTTGAAATCTACTCCCAATAAACAGGAGTGGGTTTGTTTTTCTTTGAACTGATTCTTTCTTAACATAAAAGTTAGCAGGACAAATATAAATTGCTGCTCAGAAGAAAATGACCAACAAGAATCAATTTAATATCATGTGGCAGACCTAGGAAAAAGTACATTTTTAAATTATCTAAAAAATGTGTTTCTTCTGACATCTGCTTTTGGAGAAAGAAAGCAAAAAGCTGATAGCAAACAGAAGATTAGAGGAGAGGGAGCTGAAAGACGAATATATTCAAACTGAAAAATGTGAATATCAAATTCTATGGATCTCCATTCATAGATACCAACATTGAGGAAAGAAAAGAGAGTGGACATAAATTACCAATGTCTTTCTATAGGAAGAATGAATAAGAGAGAAACTATATCTTATGCTATAAAGAGGATTGTTATCTCTGATATTAAAAAGCTTATTTAAATTGTGCTCTAAACGTTCTGCTATATGTAATTGTAGTTCTGTATGTTTTCCTTCATTCAGTAAATATTTTTGAGCACTAATTATGTAAAAATCATTATTTTAAACACTGTGATGGCTATAAAGATGAAAAAGACACAGTCCCTCCCTTAAAAGGGCTTGTATTTATACAGGGTGTTGTGAGGCTAACATGAGATAATGGATATAAAGCACTTTGCCAACTTAAATGCTATATAAATGCCAGTTATTATTCTTGTTATGCTATAGTCACCAAGCCTCCCCCTGGAAATGACATCATTCCCTGAGCCATGTACTATGCTCCTGCTGAGCTCAAACAATGTTTATAGAGCAACACTGGGATCTCCTGGTGAAAATATAACAACTTGTTTGGGAGGGGAAGAGTGTATATACACACTTTTTAAGCTTAATCTGTATTATTAATATTTTTGTAAGTCTAGGCAATCAACAAAGCAATAAATAAAGCCCTGATTTGTAGTGATTTCTAAGGTATGAATGTTCACACTGAAATTTAACATCTGGCTTTCCTATGGATTACAACTGGCTCCAACACATTTCTACAAAAATGCCCCTCATTCTCAACCCTGCACTCAATCAACAATCCTTTATGAAACACCTACTATGTGACATTGATGATTTCTGAGACCTAAATGCTCACAGTGAACATTTAACAATCGGTGAGAGTTAGCACCGGCTCCAACACATATTGGGGTTTTTAATCCATTAGGTATGCTATGAAATCCTGATCTCAGAATTTTGCTAAAGAATGAACTCAGAGGGATCAAACAACTAAGCATAACTTATATTATTTTTGTTTTTCCTTCATAATATATTCTCTCATTTTCTTTTCCCATACATAGAAGAAAGAATGAGGGCCTCTGAACACAGAAAAATTGAAAAGGTGAGCTAAATCTTCTCAATATATTTATTCATAAATCATTTATTTTAATAATTATATTTGTATATCATTATTTATATGTGATATTTATAATTTATATTAATAAATTAGCAATAAATCTATTCCCTTGAATAACCTAAAGAAGAGAACATCTGGAGCTGAAACAAAGAAAATTAATGCCAGTTAAGAGTTAAGCAATCTTGAAATTTGACTCTAAGGCAACACAAAGTTTGAAGATGGATGCTGCCCAAAGAAAGGTTTCAACTAAGCCCTAAGTTAAAAATGGAAGAATTAAGAATATAAGTGGATATAAATAGGTATCACATTTTACCTTGAGTATTTTTTTCCTTTAAAAATTTCTCTATTCCCAATTGATAAATGGTCAAAAGATATGAACAGGCAGTTTTCAGATGAAGAAATTAAAGCTCTCTATGGTCATATGAAAAATAATCACTATTGATTAGAAAAATTCAAATTAAAACAACTCTGAGCTACAACATCACACCTATCAGATTGGCTAATACGACAAAATAGGAAAATGATAAATGTTGGAGGAGATGTGTGAAAATAGGAAGGCTAATGCATTGTTGGTGTACTTGTAAACTGATCCAACCATTCTGGGGAGCAATTTGGAACTATGCCCAAAGGGCTGTAAAACAGTATATACCCTTTGATCCAACAATATCACTACTAGGTCTGCAGCCCAAAAAAGATCATAAAAAATTATAGCAGCTCTTTTTGTGGTGGCAAGGAATTGGAAATAAAGGGGATGCCCATCAAATGAGGAATGGCTGAACATGTTGTGGTGAGCAGGCCAACTTCAGAAAACCCTGGAAAGACTTACATGAACTGATGCTGAGTAATGTGAGCAGAACGAGGAGAACATTGTACCCAGTAAGAGCAACATTCTGTGATGACCAACTTTCATACACTTAGCTCTTCCCAGAAATGCAATGATCTAAAACAATTCCAAAAGACTCATGATGGAAAATGATATCCACAGCCAGACAAAGAGCTATGGAGTCTGAATGCAGATCAAAGCATATCATTTTTTTTGTTTGTTCTTTTGTTCCTTGTGGTTTTTTCCCTTTCGTTCTGATTCTTCTTTCTCAATACAACTAATATGGAAATTTGTTTAATATGATTGTACATGTATAGCCAATTCAGATTGCATGCCATCTTGGGTAGAGTGGAGGGGAGAGAGAGGGAAAATTTAGAACTCAATATCTTATAAAAGTGAGTGTTGAAAACAAAAAAATAAATAGATATTTTTAAACTAAAATAAAATACAGAGATCAGAGCTATTGACACCAAGCCTGAAACAGAGCCTTAAAAAAATCCACTCTAAATGTCCCAAGGAAATCCATGAAAAAGAGAGTTCTCATATATACCAAAATATTTATAGCAGCATTTTTTTAAAGTTAAGAATAGGAAATAAAGTAGAAGCCCATTGACTTGGGAATGGCTAAACAAATTGTGATACATGAATATCATGGCAAATTACTGCACAGCAAGATGTGAGTGTGAAGAATTGTAAGGTTAATACAATTTGAAGATTTTCCTCTTCCTTAATAGGCCCATGTGACCAGTTTGAGTCACATGGAAGCCTGAGTCACATGAGTCTATGGTAGGAAGATTTTGCTGAATGGGTGGAGCAGGAAGGGTGGAACAGAGCTGAGAGGAAGCGAGACAGAGCAGTCAGAGCTGGGAGAGAAAGCAGCAGGTAGCATAAGTAAGAGAGAGAGTAATTTTGCCCTTATTTGTGGGAAGGCCTAAACAGAGGCAAGGCTTGAAAATACAGGTGCCCCCCACATTGATAATGTGCATAGATTTCCTTGTTGCTAGGATGAATTTGGCTTTCTGGTGTTTGAATAAATGTTTTGGTTCTGCCTTCAATGAAGAAAGTCTGTTATATTTTGCGATTCAGAACTATGCCGGTGTATTCATAGCTGCTGTAGCCACTATGGGTATTGCATTGGCATTAAAAGAATTCGGATAAGCTTGGAAAGCCTGACGTAAAGATGAATAAGTAGAGCCAGAAAAGCAATACACACAATCACTGCAACAATGTAAATGGAAAGATCCACAAAAGCAAACACCTCCCTTCCCACCCCACCCCCCAATAAAGAACAAACCTGAAAGTTGGTGTCGCAAAATGATCAAGCTTGGACCCTTCTTTGCACAAATGAGAAACATTGAAAATAATATCAAACTTTTTTTTTTAATATTTTGGTTAGTTTGCCAATGGTTCTTTGTTATAAGAGATAGTTTCCTGGGAGCTGGGGTAGGAGAGACGCATTGGGAAATGTAGGTGATGCAAAAAAAAAAAAAAAGATATGAGTAAACTTCATTGAAAAAGAGAGAAAGTGAAAAAGAGAAAGAGAGAGAGAGAGAGAGAGAGAGAGAGAGAGATTAAAGTCACTCTAAAATACTATCTTTATACATGAAGGTTGCTATTATTTAAGTTTAACTGTATAATACTTATATTTCAAGTCCTCATTGCTCTTTTATTCCATTGGTATGAATATTCCCTATATAGATGATGATAACAACCCTTCTATAACTTGGCAGATAGTTTTTTTTTTTTGAGAATTGCAATGCCCCCACCAAAAAAAGTTTATCACCCTGTGATCATACTGGTTAAGAACCTCTCCAAACTTAGCTAGTTCATCCTCAGACAGCAAGAGTATTATCCATCACAGGGTACATATTTGAAGAGTCTTCAAAATGGTAAGATTTCTAAGACCATGCACTCCACTGCTATTTCCTTTGAGAATCAAGGAAATAGTCACCACCTGTAATGTTAATACAATTTAATAGGCCTATGTGACCTGCTTTGAACCTGAATCACATGGAAGCCTGAGTCACATGAGCCTAAGTCATGAGGGCTGTGATTCCTCTGGCCCCGAAGAAGCATATATGTACTCTGAGGTGAGCATTTTGCTTTGGAAGACTGTTCATTTGATTTAACCGGATGACACTCTGGATAGCCGTCAAGGAGCCCTCCATCTTTGAAAAACCCAGATATTGGTGCTTCTTTCTCTGGTAACTATGTATGTATTGCTTTTGCTCAGACAGTTGGAAGCCCTGTCTGTTGGTCTTTGCTGTTCTGTGTTTTTTGCTTGTAATTTCTGTTTGTATTTTCTCTGAAGTTCAGGGTGCTGACTTTTCCCCCAGAACTAAGTGAATGATATATAAATACGCACGCATGCACACACACACACACACACACACACACACACACACACACACAAATATATTTGATTAAAGTAATATTGTTGACCCCTTTAAAGTTGCTTTCCCTTAGAAAACCAGATAAAAAACCTGTGGTAGTAGCCCTCCTGTGTGCTCGTGTTATTAGTCTTAAACCCCCACAGCATTTGCAAGTAGCATTGTTGTTATACTACCACACCATGTTTAGTGGTTTTATCACCATGATTAAGTGTTGGGCCTGGAGAATTTAATAAGAATTATAACTGTAAATAAACAAGGAATCAGAAATTCATGACAAACCTGTGGGGTTTTGAATAAGAAGATACCATCTGAGTATAAGGCAAATCACATGCCTTATATATCAGCCATTTTGATTATTTGTTGGTAATATGCCTCCATGGTAAAGATTTATTTGCATAATAAGGGATAGATATATAGATGTAAATATAAAAGATATAGACATAGCTATATACTACACAGATGATATAAATATATAAAACTAAATTTATAAAATTAGATTTAGGAAATGACAGCAAATATTAAATATACGGCAGTACATATTCAGCCCTAATTTCCAACCTCCATTTCAGAGACACATTGTCAACTCTTTTTTAAAATCTCCATCTGCATATACCATGAAAATTCAGATTTGTGTCCAAAATGGAACTTTTGATCTTTCTGTCTAAGAAAGATCTCTTCTTTCAGATTTCTCTACTTCTGGTTATGACCACCCTCCCAGACACCCAGGATGATTCCCCTCTCTTCCTGAACCTACAACTGATCAGTTTTCACAGCTAGGTCATAAATCCACAGTATCACTCATATCTGCCTCCTTTCTACTCAGTATCGCCACATTGTTCCTCATAACCACTCACCTGTACTATTGCAACAGCTTTATTAAAGGTCTTACCTTGGTCTCTTGAAATCTCTCTTACACAAAGCTGTTAAAATTATCTTCCAAAGGCAAAGATCTGACTATGATATTGTCATGCGTAAGTATCTTCAGTGGCTCCCTAATACCTCAGAAGGGGGTAGAGTGGCATCTTCAGTCATCCTGATCTTCATCTTGCCACTGGATCCAGATGGTTCTGGAGGAACAAGTCAGTCTAGTGACCTTGCAAAGCCCTCCCTCACTTAAATCCAATTCACTTGCAAGTCATGGCATCATCTTCCTGATGTCATGGTCTCCTTCAAGAAAGAAGGACAAACAACGAGCTGTGAGTAGTCTCAGCTGCCCCACTGGACACCCAACTGGCCAGTTCCAGTCAGTCAACTCAGTTCCTTCCTTCTTTCCTTCCTTCCTTCCTTCCTTCCTTCCTTCCTTCCTTCCTTCCTTCCTTCCTTCCTTCCTTCTTTCCTTCCTTTCTTCTTCCTTCTTCCCTCTCTCCCTCCCTCCTTCTTTCCTTCCCTTCCCTTCCTTTCTCTTCCTTCTGTCTACATGGGGCACCATGCCTTTACCTGCGGGTGCTCTGTCCAAAAAATGTAAATTTTGATGGCTGAAACCTAACAAGGTATTTTGGGGTTTACTGGCTAGAGGTCTTCTTAAGACCATGCCGTAAACCCAACTCACTCTGTCTCTCATTGATTAGCCATCAATGTGTCCCAGCCCAAGCTTCTCTTGGTCATTGTTCGGCTTCTGGTGGCTT
Organism: Trichosurus vulpecula; assembly: GCF_011100635.1. Taxonomy (NCBI): domain Eukaryota; kingdom Metazoa; phylum Chordata; class Mammalia; order Diprotodontia; family Phalangeridae; genus Trichosurus; species Trichosurus vulpecula. The sequence goes on along the minus strand of NC_050578.1, from coordinate 94,014,588 downwards.
AGAGTGAGTGTAAAAAGCAATTGTTTCTACTTTGACCAGAATCCTTGAGGGTCTTCCCCTCCCACACTTACTTTTTTTACCTAGGTAAAGAGGCCATTCTCTGCCTCATTTCTTACCTAGTTTTAATCACTGAATGGGCGTTGCCTCAGTCAAAGTTAGAACTCAGAAAGACCTTAGTTTAAAAAGTATAAGGTCTCCCATGGCATCGGTGCCATCTCCAGTCATCCTGATCTATATCTTGCCATTGGACCCAGATGGCTCCAAAGGAGAAAGTGAGGCTAGTCACCTTGTAGAACCCTGCCTCACTTAAATTCAATTCTCTTGCAAGTCATGTTATCATCTTCCTTATGCCAGGGTCCTCTTCAAGAATGAAGGACAGACAATAACAACAACAACCGTACTTCTAGAGTAAAATACTGATTCTACCACTTGGCATTTGAGGCTCTCTGAAAATCTGACTCCAACCTAACCTTCTGGTCTCATTTCAAATTATTCACCTTTCTGCAGTCTAAATTTCAGCTATACCAGTGTAATAACAGCTCCTTGAATTCAGCATTCATTGTATTTTCTGTCTCTGGGAATTTGTCAGAATTGTTCCTAATGTTTTCCTCCTCATATCTACTTCTCAAAATTTTTACCTTCCTTGAAGGTTCAGTTTAGGTACCCCCTCATTACCCCCTCATCTAAGAAACTTTCACTAACTCACTCGCACCACCAGTTGTGAATATACTTTAGCTCCACCAATTAGCTTTTCTTTAGTGTACACATTTTGTATCACACCCGGTAAAACAGAAACTTCTTGAGAGCAGAGACTTTTTCTAGCCCCAATGCCAATCATAGTGTGTTGCAATCAGTAAGTACTTAAAATGTGTTCATTGCTTTGAATTGAGGATCAGTGAGTCCAGGCCATAACCTAAGCTCCTACTTTCTTTATAGGAAGGTATGATTAGATCTTTGCTCCTAAGTTTTTGCCAAACCCCTAATTACTAGGTGCTAAGCCTATGTGGGTGTGAAGCTCCCAGGTTACTAAGGGGAGGTGCTAACTCCAGAGCCAATCAAAGCAGCGTAAGTTCTGGTCATTCAGATGACATTTGATGACGTCTGAAAGGGTATAAAAAGAGAAGACAGAACTATTTGCTGAGGGCTCCAAGTCTTCGTGGCCCGCTAATGTGGAGACTCTGGGCAGCTGTAGTTAAGTGCCCTCCAGCTTGCCCAGATGTCTGGACTTGGTTTTCTTGGTAACTATGAATTGTATTTGGTCTGTTTTTGTATTTTGTATTTGCTCTGAAGTTCAGGGTGCTGGATTTTCCCCCAGAACTAAGTGAGTGATATTTGTATGCTGGATTAAAGTAAACTTGTCAAACCCTTAACGTTTCCTTAGGAAAGCAGATCAAAAGAACCTGGCCTTTTGCAGCATACTGGTAGCTTGCTTGTTGTTGGGCTCGTGTCGGTGTTTCACCCCCACAACAGCTGCCAGCTGGATTTTTGAAACAGGGGGTTTTCTTTCCTTGGCTCTCATTAGTTCTACTGAAAAAATATCTGGTTTTGGACATGTAGAAAAATGTAGAAGGAGGAGAAGAAAGCTTGTCAGTGCGGTCAGTAATATGTAATAGACTACATAAAACATTTATGAACCTATACATATATGTATACATACATATATATGCTTACTTTACATACATATACACACACATACACACACACACATATATATGTATATATAATGCGTGTATGTATACATCCACTTGAAGATATGTGTATGTGTGTGTGTGTGTGTGCGCACGCATTTGTGTGTTGTCCTTGGTTAAAAGTCTACTTCCCTGGGAACTCTTTCCTTATTTATGAAGATTCATTTTTTTTTTTTTTATCCAGTGTCCTACATCTGTGTGAAAACTATAGCAAAGAATATTCTCTTCTTTCTTGGTCTTTGAGCTTCCAACTTTGAGAGAGAAGATGTACAAGTACAACTGTTCTTCAGGTATCTAGAGAGAGAGAAAGACTAAAGGTAGAAGTTGGCATGTGGACAAGCTGGAAATTTCTGTTATGTCTGTATCCCTAGCTTGCTACACCAGAGACTTTGGCAAACATTCCTTTGGGTTAGATCTAATACTCTTTCTTTTTATTTGAGCACAATTATCTCATTCCCAATGGGAGAACTCATTCATTCTGTATTGTCTGATCCATATTCATTCTACTATGTACACTTTCTCTGATTTATGTTTTTTTTTAATTAAGATTTTTTTTTTATTTTTAGTTTACAACACTCAGTTCCACATGTTTTTGAGTTTCGGATTTTCTTCCCTTCCCTCCCCTCCCCCCTCCCCCCCAAGATGGCATGGAATGTGATATATCTTCTACATATAGCTCCTCAATGGACTTATTTACACAATAATCAAGTTGCAAAGAAGTATGACCAATGGAATAAAACATGAGACAGAAGATGCAAAACCAGAAAGAGAGAGAGCGAGAGAGAGAGAGAGAGAGAGAAAGAGAGAGAGAGAGAGAGAGAAAGGAGAGCAAATAGTTTACCTCCATCTTCATTCAGACTCCATAGTTCTTTCTCTGGATGTAGATAGCTCTTTCCATCATGAGTCCTTTGGAGTTGTCTTTGAACCTTGTATTGCTGAGAAGAGTGAAGTTTATCAAAGTTAGTTATCACAGAATCAATATATCTGTGGTTGTGTACAATGTTGTCCTGGTTCTCATCTGCTCACTCAGCATTATATCATGCAGGTCTTTCAGGTTATTATGAAGTCCGTGTCTTCCCCATTTCTTATAGCACAATAGTATTCCATTACATTCGTACACCACAACTTGTTTAGCCATTGCCCAATTGATGGGCATTCCCTGGGTTTCCAATTCTTGGCCACCACAAAAAGAGCTGCTATAAATATTTTTGTACATATGGGTCCCTTTCCCACTTGTGTGATCTCTTTTTGGATACAGCCCTGGAAGTGGTATTCCTGGATCAAAGGGAATGCACATTTTTATAGCCCTTTGTGCATAGCTCCAAATTGCTCTCCAGAATGGCTGGATCAGTTCACAACTCCACCAACAATGTAACAGTGTTCCAATTTTCTCACGTCCTCTCCAGTATTTATCATTTTCCTGTTTTGATCTGATTTCTGTTTTTCTATGAACTTGGATGGATTGGTTTATTTGCTATTTACTATGTGGGCCTAGCATTTGGTGGGAAGAGAGGCAAACCTTGGATATATAGCTTGAGGCTCTACTTTCTCAGATGTCATTGTTCTAATTTCATCAAGTCCCATTTGAGATCCATAATTATTCAAAAATTTTTATTGGTATAATTGTCCACACAGGAACTATAAAGAGTCTAAAGAATGTCTACTATCCATAATATGGTATGCATTTAAATAAATCTGGTATAGATGTGTACATACATATATACATATGTGTATGCATGTGTGTATATATGTGTATTATATATATTATGTGTGTATACATATGTATGTGTATATGTTTGTATATTCACACATAAATGTATATATCTACACACATGGATAATATACACATATTCACACTGTATATCTATACAGATATTTTATTCACATACACGTTACATTTCTGTGTGTGTTTATGACAATTACTGTGGATGAACAGTCAACTGAGCCCAGAATTTGATGGGGGGAGGAGTCAACTGGATTGCCTTTGGAAAATTGCAGTGTTTTTATAATGTACTATAGGTTCTCTCTGAAAGAAAGCCTTATCATTTAAATTTTAATATTCTTCTATTGATGGCCTGAGGCTGTCATAAAATACCACAGTCTCAAATAACTAATGTCCGAGGTCACACAAAGAATAACAGAGAGTTGCATGCTGGTGTGAGTTGGGAACAACATATCACAGTGAAGAATCAGGCTGGAGAAGAAGTATAAAAGATGTCATCTGAGAGATATATGAATTGGAAAGGCCACAGGCAGGACATATGAGGAGGGCAAAGGATAGTAGCTGAGGGAGTCTGAGTGCTCCATCAGTATCCACACAATTCAAAAGATTTAAATTCTAATGGAAGAGAGGGAAAGAAACAAACATTTATGTAGCTCTACTAGGTGCCAGACACTGCAATAAGTGCTTTTTACAAATATTTTCCTGATTTTATCCTTATAACAACCCTGCAAGGCAGGTGTTGTCATTTTTCTCATTTTACCGATAAGAAAATTGAGGCAAACAGAGTTTAAGTGATTTTCCCAGGGACACACAACTTTTGAAATATCTGAGGCAGGATTTGAACTTAGGTCTTTCCAATTCCAGTCTCAGGACTTTATCCATTGCACCACCTAGCTGCTCCAATCTCTAGTAACTAGTGCTGTGGAGATCTCTACAAACACTTCTGGCATTGTTCTGGCCATTTCCTTTGGGATTGAAAAGGTAGCTGAACCCCTTCCTTTCACCAGTTCTTACTGAACGAGTCAGTTGGGAAATATATGTTTTTTGCAGTGCTTGCCCAAGAATAGAAACTTTTGCTATTCATCTCTAATCAGATAATTCTGATTTCAAAGCCTGGCTCCCCCATAATTATGTACAGTGAATTATTATTTATATTTTACAGCAATGCACTGGGATGACACCAAATAAATCATGTTTATGGTATTAAATATTAACAGAATGAATGAGTTCAGGGCTTTAGAGCCCACATGCCCTAGAAATCAAATGCATGTAGCTTTTGACATATTTCTATCACTTTTTCCTTAAAACCTACTCTGGGGTCAAATTCTTGAGTGAGAATTATGTTTTGAAGTTGTTAAGTGTCAGTCTTCTTGAGCCAAGCTTTTGGGTAAAAAAGAATGAGTGTTTATATGTTTCCCTGTAAGTAACCGTCCTCTGGAATAACGACACTCTTAGAAATAATTTTGGTTCAAAACACTTTATATGTGTGTGTGTGTGCGTGTGTGCGTGTGTGTGTGTGTGTGTGTATGTATAAACATATATTTGCATATATACACACATGTGTATGATCCCGTAATGTATGAGAGAGAGAAAGAGACAGAGATATATGATAATGTAATCAAACAGAATGTAAGCTCACTGAGAAATAGGACAGTCTTACTTTCATTTTTGTTCCTATTACCTACAGTCTCTGGTACATAAGAGATACTTAATAAATTTTTGTGGATTAATTTGTAGATTAATTGGTTGATACACGAGCAGTAAAAACTAAAATTTCTTCAGATCAGACTTCTTGGAATTTGAGGAGGAAAAAAAGAAAGAACAGGTAGTCTTTTGTCCACATGTTCCATTATTCTGGTCCTAAAAGAACAGACATCAGAGATCATTAAGTCCAACACCCTCATTTTACAAATGATGAAACAGAGTCCCAGTGAGATGATATGACTTTCCCAGAGTAACAAAAGTAGTAAGCAGAAGAATCAGAATTCAAACCAGATCTTCTAGCTCCAAATCCTTTGATCTCTCTAGTACATCCTGTATGCTTATTGAAAAAGTTTCTCTCATAATGACCTTAAGAGGCTGCAGCATCTATTACGTGTTTACATTTGGTCAGAAGGCAGCTAGATGATGCAACAGGTAGAATTCTGGGCTTGAAATCAGGAAAACCTGAATTCAAATCCAGCATCAGACACTAACTAGCTATGTAACCCTGGACAAGTTACTTAACCCAGTTTGCCTCAGTTTCCTCATTTGTAAAATGAGCTGGAGAAAGAAATGGCAAACTACTCTAATATCTTTGCCAAGAAAACTCCAGATAGGGTCATGGAGAGTCAGACATGACTGAACAACAACAACAAATTTGTCAGAAACTGTATTAAGTTCTGGAAATAGAAAGAACAGCAAAATATATTGTCCTTGAACTTAAGGAACTCATATTCTAATGATAACATGCAGATAACGTTCAACAAAATTTACACATTTAAGATAAATATAGGGCAATGGAAAGTTGTTTCAGTCCCATCCAACTCTGTGACCATATTTGAGGTTTTCTTGGCAAAGATACTGGAGTGGTTTGCCATTTCCTCCTCCAGTTCATTTTACATATGAGGAAACTAAGGCAAACAGGGTTAAGTTACTTGCTCAGTCACACAACTAGTAAGTGTAAAATTTGAACTCATGTCTGACTCTAAGGCCATCACTCTATCCACTGCACCATATAGCTGTACCTTAGCTCCCTGGCCATACAAAAACATGTAGGTAGTGCAGTGGATAAAGCAAAAGCCCCAGAGTCAAGAAGATCTGGGTTCAAATTCAAACTCAGACACTTATTAGCTGTGTAACCCTGAGCAAGTCACTTAACCCTGTTTGCCTCAGTTTCCTCATATGAAAATGAGCTGGAAGAGGAAATGGAAAGTCATTTCAGTGTTTTTGCCAAGAAAACCCCATATTCATACACATAAGTATAAAGAAATGTAGGACTGGTATATTTTTCTTTTTTGAAAAACAAACATTTGTTTTTAATGTTTTTTTTCTTTTTAAATTGAGTTCCAAAATATCTCTCTCCCTTCCACTACTTACCTATTGAGAAGGTAAACAAAACATATCAATTATACATGTAAAATCATGCAAACATATTTCATATTGGACATATTAGATATATAACCAAATTTTTTAAAATTATTTTATTGTTTCTCTCTTTGGAGATGGATAGCATTATTCATCAAGAGTCCCTTGGAATTGTCTCTGATCATTGTATTGATCAGAATAGCCAAGTCTTTCACAGGTGATTGTCACTACAATATTACTGTACACAATGATCTTCTAATTCTCACTTTGCTTTGCATTAGTTAATTTAATTCTTTCATTTTGTTGTATTTTTGTGAAGTTGCCTTCCTTGTTACTGTTTATAACACAATAGAACCCCATCAAAATCATAAGCCAGATATTGTTCAGCCATTCTCCATAATGAGCATCCCCTCAGTATCCAATACTTTGCCACCACAAAAAGATCTGCTATAAATATTTTGCTAAATTTATTTCCTTTTCCTTTGTTTTTGATCTGTTTAGGGTACAGACTAGTATGTACGGCAAGGTCAAAGGGTATGCACAAATTTATAGCCCTTTGGGAAGAGCTCCAAATTGTTCTCCAGAATTGTTAGTCCAGTTCTCAACTCCACCAACAGTTTATTACTGTTCTTATTTGTCCTTATCTCTGCCAACATTTATCATTTCTGATAGGTGTGAAGTGGTACCTCAGACTTGTCTTAATTTGTATTTCTCTAATCAACAGTGAGTGAGAGATTTTTTTTCATATGATCATAAGTGGCTTTGATTTTTTCTTCTGAAAATTGCCTGTTCAAATCCTTTATCAATTGAGGAATGGCTCCTATTTTTATAAATTTGACTTTGAGAAATGGAGCCTTCATTAGAGAAACTTCCTATAAAAATATTTAATATCATTTTATTGTCTACACTACACTTTAGCAAAATGTAGTTTTCCTAATTATTCCTTTTAATTATGCTTATTTTTCCTTTTCCTTTGTCTGAGATCATGATTGCTACATCTGCCTTTTTTACTTAGCTAAAGCATAAGAGATTTGGCTCCAACCCTTTATTTTGATTCTCTGTGTCTTTCTGTTTCAAGTGTGTCTCTTATAAACAACATATTCTTGGATTCTGGTTTCTAATCTATTTTAATATCCACTTCATTCTATAGGTGAGCTCATCTCATTCGCATTCAGTTTTGATTACTATATACTTCCCTCCATTCTATTTTCTTCTCTTTATCCTCCTCTCGTTTTATCCTGTCCCTCCTCAAATCTGTTTTGCTTCTGATCACTGCCTCTTTTAGTCCATTCTTTCTTTTGTCAGACCTCCACCAATCTGTTATCCCATTCTCCTCCTATTTTCCTATTGGGTAAGACAGATTTATATAATCAACTATATATCTATATATACACAAACATATATATATATATATATATATATATATATATACACACACACACACACACACACACATATACACATATATACGTGCACACACATATATACATACATATACATATATATACTATATATATACATATATATATATTTCCCTCTTTGAACCAATTTGGATGAGAGTGAAGTTCAAGCATTACCCACCTCCCCACATTTCCTCCTCCTCTACAAAAGTTCTTCCTTGTATGCTTCATTTATGTGAGAAAATTCTCCCCATTCTACCTCTCCTTTCCCCCTTCTAGCAATGCAATGCATCACTCTTTCTTGCCCTTCCATTTTTTTAGATCATCCCAACATACGGACTTAGAGTCATGTCCTATCTCTATGTAGATTCCTTCCTACTGACTTAACAGAGTTTATGTGCATGCGTGTGTGTGTGTGTGTATGTGTATAATCTTCTAATATAGGAATATAAAGAGTTTACCTTTCTTGAGTCTCTTATGATTACTCTTTCATGTTTACCTATTTTATGCTTTTCTTGAACCTTTTGTTTTAATGTCAAATTTTCTATTCAGCTCTGGTCTTTTCATCAATAATGCTTGAAAATTATCTTTTTCATTAAATTTCAATTTTCTTCCCTGGAGGATCATACTCAGTTTTGCTGGGTAGGTTATAATTGGTTGTAATTCCAACTCTGTTACCTTCTGGAAAGGCATACTCCAAGCCCTCCACTTCTTTAACATGGAAGATGCTAACTAAACCTTATGTGATCCTGTATGTTTGTTGATCAGTTTAGGTAGATGCTATTTATGATTTTAAGGAAGGCTCTATTTATTCCTATGCTTTCTAGTGTTTTTAATAGGAATGGGTGTTATATTTTATCAAAAGCTTTTTCTGCATCTATTGAGATGAGCACATGGCTTCTGCTAGTTTTGTTTTTGATAAAATCAATTATGCTGATAGTTTTCCTAATACTGAACCAGTCTTGCATTATTGGAATAAATCCTACCCGGTTGTAGTGTATTATTCTCCTGATAAGTTGCTACAATCTTTTTGCTAATATTTTATTTAAAATGTTTCCATCAATATTCATTAGGGAAATTGGTGTATAATTTTCTTTCTCTGTTTTGACTCTTCCTGGTTTAGGTATTAGTACCATATTTGTGTCATAAAAAGAATTTGATAGGACTCCTTCTTCACTTATTTTCCCAAATAGTCTATACAATATAGGAATTAATTGTTCTTTAAATGTTTGATAGAATTCACATGTAAAACCATCTGGCCCCTAACTTCTCCTTTAAGAATTTGCATGCTATACCACTTAGTGCATATAGGTTAAATAATGATATTGCTTCATTGTTTATGGTGCCTTTTAGAGAGATGTAGTGTCCTTCCTTATCTCTTTTAATTAGATCTATCTATGCTTTTGCTTTGTCTGATATTAGGTTTGCTACTCCTGCTTTTTTTTTTTTTACTTTAGCCTAGGCACAACATATTCTACTCCAGCCTTTTACCTTTACCCTGTGTGTATCCCCCTGTTTCAAATGCGTTTTTTGTAAACAACATATTGTAGGATTATGGCTTTTAATCCATCCTGCTATCCACTACCGATTTATGGGAGAGTTCATCCCATTCACATTCACAGTTATGATTATTGTCCATAACCTTTTCTCCATCCTATTCCCCCCTGTTTATTCTTTTATTTCTCCCTTCAAATCCTTAACAGTTTTGCTTTTGACTGCCACCTTCCACAGTTTACCCTTCCTCTTGATTCCCCTCCCGTATCTTACCTTTATCCCCTTGCAACTTCTTCCCTCCCTTCTGACCACCCCCTCCCTTTTATTTCCTCTTTCCCCTCCTACCACCTGTAGGAGAAGTTTGATTTCTATACTTACCAGGGCATGTTATTCCCTTCTTGAACCAAATCCAATGAGTAAAGCTCAAATGCTGCTATTCTCCCTCCCTTCTTTCCCTCTACTATAATATGTTTTTGTGCCTCTTCATGTGATATAATTTACCCTTTTCTACTACCTCCTCACCTCTTCTCCCAGAACCATTCCTTTATATCTCTTAATTATATTTTTATCATTATATCAGCTATTTTATACTGACATCCACAGTCTATGTCATAATAATTATACTATTCTCAAGATTGACATATGTATAAAACAAAATAAACCTATATAGGGATGTAACTAATTTGCCTTATTAATTAACTAGGTTTTTTTCCCTCGTTTACCTCTCTTCAGTTTTGTATTTGAAGATCAAATTTTCCATTGAGTTCTTCCCTTTTCGTCAGGAAGGTCTGAAATTCCCTTATTTCATTGAATGTCCATCTCCTTGCCTGGAAAATTATGCTCAATTTTGCTGGGTAGTTGATCCTGGGTTGTAGTCCAAGCTCCTTTGCCTTTCAGAATATCATATTTCAGTTTCTCCTGCCATTTAATGTAGAAGTTGAAAGATCCTGCATGAGCCCGATTGTAGTTCTGTGATATTTGAATTGTTTCTTTCTAGCTGCTTGCAGTATTTTCTCCTTGACCTGGTAGTTCTGGAATTTGGCTATAATATTTCTTGGAGTTTTCAATTTGGGATCTCTTTCAGGGAGTGATTGGTGGATTCTTTTGATAATGATTTTACCCTCTGGTTCTAGATCCTTAGGGCAGTTTTCCTGAAGGATTTCAGGGAAGATACTGCCCAGGCTCTTTTTTTCATCATGGCTTTCAGGTAGGCCAATAATTCTTAGATTGTATCTCTTTGATCTGTATCCCAGGTCAGTTGTTTTTCCAATCAGATATTTCACATTTTCTTCTGTTTTTTCATTCTTTAGATCTTGTCTGACTGCTTCTTGATGTCTCGTATAGTCATTAGCTTCTACTTCCACAATTCTAATGTTTAATGTATTGTTTTCTTCCTTTAGCTTCTCTATCTCCTTTTCCATTTGGTTGATTTTACTTTTCAATGAGACATTTTCTCCATTTATATTCTTACTTTTCTTAACCATTTCATCAATCTTACTTTTGAAAGATTTGTTTTCATCAGTGATTTTTTTCTCCCATTTTTTCTTTTACCTCCCTAATTTGTTTTTTAAAGTCCTCCTTGAGTTCTTCCAGGAATGCTTTTTGTTCTGGAGACCAGTTTACATTCCCTTTTAAGGTTTCAGATGTAGATGCAGTGTCCATGCTGTCTTCTTTTGAATTGGTATTTTGACCTTCCCTGCCTCTATAATAGGAATCAATGGTCTTTGAAAGCTTCCTAGTGTTCTTTTTCATGGTGGCTTTTTTCTCCTGGTTTCTAAAGTGGATCTCTGCTTCTGGGGCTTAGGGGGCTCTGTCACAAGTTTTTTTTCTGTTGGGAATCTAGTTTTATGTGCTATGGCCTCTGGTTTTGTGGGGTGTGTGGAAGGGGTGGTTTGGCTGCTAGGAGTCTCCTCTTCCCCAGAAATGCTCTACAGCATGGGTGGTCTCAGCTGTTGTCTGTACTGTTGTCTGCCACTTCCACTGGCTGTGCAAAGTCAAGTCTGAGGCCCTGGAATTGATGTTTGTTAGCTCGACACCACTGTGGCTCAATTACTCTTGTTGTTCTGCTGAGGTGAGGGGGGCTGGGACACCTCTCTTCCTGCACTAGTCTCCTTCTGCCACCACAAGAAGGTTCCTCTCCCCAACTTCCCTCCCTACTGAAGCCCCTCTTCGGCTCCTCTGTTTCTCCTGAGGCAGTATTTTCTGGGGTTATTCAAGGAAGGGATGAGAGCCATTTTACCTGGCCATCATGGCTCCTGGAATGTTCAAAAAGGTGAGCTTCAAACCTTTTAGACTGTGGGTTGGAGGCCTACAGGCTAGCTCTTCCCATAGCCTCAGGCTCTGTGCTGATGTCTCCTGTAGTCCTGACAGACTCCTGTCCTGGGCTGAAAAGCCTGGGGCTCAACTGCAGCTGTAGCCAGTAGTTCTGCCCTGGGCCTATTCCAGCTCCACTGTTTCTCTAGCCCAGCACTCTCTCTCTGCATTGGCTGGATTCCTCTGCTGTTCCAAGTTTGTTTGGTTTGGTGCCCTTGCACATGCCCGGCCCTCCTGCCCCTCTCAGGCTACTAGTAGCTTCTAACTCTCTCAGATCTGCTCAGATTCACTTTTTTATATGTATCTGATTGAATTTGTGAGAGAGCTCCAGTAGTCCTTCCTTTCACAGGACCATCTTGGCTCTACCCCCCTGAATTATTTCTGCATGGCTATTTATAGTATTTTCTCCTTGACTTGGTAGTTCTGTAATTTGGTAATAATATTCCAGAGAGTTTTCATTTGGGGATATCTCATAGGAGATGATTGAAGAATTATTTCAATTTTTATTTTACCCTCTAGATCCCACCTATCAGGGCAGTTGTTCTCGATAATTTGTTGAAAAATAATGATAGCTAAGTTCTTTTTTATCATGGCTTTCAGGTAGTCCAATAATCCTTAAATTATCTTTCTTCAATCTATTTTCCTGGTTAGTTGTTCTTCTGATGAGATATTTCACATTTTCTCCTCTTTTCATTTTTTTTCAAAATTTATTTTCTTGTTTCTTGATGCCACATAGAGTCATTAGCTTCCACTTGCACAATTCTCATTTTTAAGAAATCATTTTATTTGACAGGTTTTTGTAGCTCCTTTTCCATTGGTCAATTCTGCTTTTTAAGGAGTTCTTTTCTTCAGTGAATTTTTGTACCTCCTTTTCAATTTGACCTATTCTGTTTTTTAAGATGTTCTTCGGTATTGTTTGTGTTTTGTTTTTTTTACCAATCTGTTAATTTTCTCTTTATAATTGCCTTGCATCACTCTCATTTCTTTCCCTAATTTTTCTTCTTCCACTTTTATCTCTTTCTTTAACACTTCCAAGAATTTTTGTTGGGGTTGGGTTCTATCAGCATTTTTCTCTGGGGCTTTGCTTGAAGCTGTTTTTACATTGTGTCTTCTTCTGAGTTTATGTCTTGCTTTTCCCTGCCACCATAGTAGCTTTTTATGGTCAGTTTTCTTTTTTGTTGTTATTGCTCATTTTTCCAGCCTATTTCTCACATTTTATGTTAAAATTTGCCTCTGCTTGCCTAGGGGAAGGTACTATCCCAAGCTTTAGGCTATTTCATATTGCCATTTTCAGAACTAGTACTCAGTTTCTGCAAGCTTTTAGTGTTCCCAAGTGATATGATCCTGGAAAAGGTATGGTCATTGCTCTCCTGGTCTGCTCCCCTACAGCCAGAAGTGCTAATGTTTCTCTTGGCCCTGTAACTGGGACAGGTCCTCTGCTCTCCCCTAGCCACAAGTGCTAACACTCCTCTTTTCTTGGAACTATGGCTGAGACCAAGGACAAGCACTCCTCCGTACCCTAGAACTGTGACTCAGAACAGCTTATGGGCAATAGAGTGGCTAATCAGCGCAAGTGGCGCTTGGCGCCAACAAAGATTCTTCTATAATCTCTTTCTGATCAATTATTCAACCCCCTTACTGTCCCTGGGCTGAGTTCCCATATGCTGCTGCTTCCTCTATGGCCTGCAAGTGGTGGGGTCACTGCCTTCCATTACTTCTATGCCAGGCTAGCTCCCACCCTAGTATCATAGACCCTTTACTCCAACCTTCTAAGTTGTCTTAGGAAGGAAAAATGTCTTACTTTGACCTTTTATTGACTCTGTTATTCCAAAACTTTATTTGAGGCATTATTTTAAAGTTCTTTGGAGAGGAATATTGGGAGAATGCATCTGGGTTTCTGCCTGTATTCCACCATCTTGACTCCCCTCTCCTAGGGCTGATAACTCTATTCTTCAAATGAAGGAATATATCCAGAGAAGTTCAGTGCCTTGCCCAAGGTCACACAGCTTGAATTTTTCAGATAGCTTATCATACCATTTATAATTTTCAGTGAGGCCTTTATTATTGTGTACCTTTTTTCAAGCTTCAGAAGCTTTGACTCCCCTTTTGTGTTAAATTAATCTCCCTTCATTTAGACTTTTTAATTAGCTTGAGTTTCCTCTCTAACCCAATAATTCTGTATGTAGTGAAGAAACTACCAACAGCTCACCCCTCATTCTGTCCTGCTGTCAGTTTCATTCTCAGCCCTGGGAAAGGAAGAACTCTCTAAGGTTGTGTACACATGTGGTTGCCATCTGCTATGTTTCTGCATTGCTTTCAGTGATGCATCAAAGTATCCTTAGGTAACATCTTTCTGCTGAGCTGCGCCTCCCTTCCAAAAACACACATGCACACAGAAGTCACACGGCCTTTAAATGACCTTTAGGATGAAAGATCCCAAGATCCTGATATACACTCCGAAACAAGGGGAAAAGTTAGCCTCTCATTCCCATGTAAAGCATGAAAGGCTTCCCTGCAAAGATTTACAATGGCCAATTCTTCAAGCTGTGACTCACAGTCAGGATGCCCAGTTATTAAGAATCATCTTAGAAGACATTAGGAGAACAAAAGGTTTTCTTTACCTTGGCTCAAAATCATCTTCTTCAGTATGGCAAAGAATGTTAAAAAGTCAATGAAGTATTCATTCTTCTCTCTTGGTCCTGTTTAAGGAACACTTAAAGACTTTGCATGACATTTTTAACTTAGAGGATAAATATCACTGAGTACAATTTAATATATACAACTTCAAATACACATGTTGCTTTAATTGTTTTCTGCTTTTAACCAAATACTTGTGAAGTGAATAAAAGATGGTATCTTTTATTTGTGAACTTTTTGTCTTCAAAAAGAATAGAAAGATTACATTTTTATTCTCTGGCACATGTTGAACTATATCACAACCTTTCAGATCTGATTGATTACAATAACACAGTGCATATGTGGGTGGGTGTGGGGAGGGCAGTAATTGCAAAATATTCAATCTGACCTCTAAGTCTAACTGTGAAAATGAATATCCAATATCCATATGGACAACTATCAAATCATGCTTAAGGAATTGCCATAGCTAAGTAAATGCCTACAAAGGAACATTAACTATTCTATTTTTTTGAGATCAAATCCCCAAGGAAAATTCACAAAAAATATTTATCTACATCTCTCTACTGAATCCATGTGTAAATTTCTTCTTTTATTGGGAACATATTGCCGGAGTGTTAACTAGTAATTCTGCTTCTAGGGTAAGAATTGTGGCAAGTGACCTTGTTAAAATTCAGTTGGAGGGGCTGGAAAAAAGAGAGGGCTCTCAGATGACATTGGATCTTAAGACATGAAGCCCTATAGAAGAAGAGTGGGAATTATCTTTAGGAAGCCTCACTAGAGTTGAAATACAGAGACTCCAGAATACCAGTCCACATGGGTTGGATTACCACAAGGCTTCTACCAAGGAGATTAGATTCTGAACTTTGGGAGTAGAGATTGTCTTTTGCCTTTTTTGCATCCCTAGCAATTAACACATAGTAAATACTTATAAATATTCGTTGACTGACTGAGTGAAGGAGGTAAAGATTGAGGGGTAAGCCAGCCAGGAGGATACTAGGCTAGGGAAAAGTTCCCTTTGGTAGTGACCGTCAAAGGACAGAAGCATAGATAGTATTAATACTTTCTTTTTACTAATTATTCTTGCTATGTTAGTGTTAAGTATCATTATTTCTACCTACCAAAGAGTATCTGTTGTCCACGCCCACTAAAAGTTTAGCATCTTGGAGCAAAACTGGAGTCATCCTACCTTTAATATGGCTCTGCATATAACTCATTGTACCATGAAGTCTCATCATGGTTGTTAACAATTCTACATCTTCAAAGGCTATGCCAGTGATACTTAAGCTACTTAAGTTTTGGCACATCATACTAAAGCTGAAAGGCTTCAGATACAAGTCCAATTATATGACTTATCCAATATGAACCATTAAAAAAGTAGAAGGTAGGATAATAAAAAAATAACTTTGTTGGTTTTTTGTTTGTTTTTTTTTTTGGTCTTGGTCATATCACTTGATAAAGACTACATACTATTGTATATAGGGATTCTGATATGCACCTATGAAGAAAATGCCTGTCTATACTTGAAATACACTGTATTCCAAGTATAGACGGGCATTTTCTATATTTGGAGGACAGGGACAAAGCTTACACAACATGGCTAGGAAAGAAGAAACTGTAGAATATGCAGCAGCCATACTATGGTAAAACTATCTCAGCAGATGAGCTAAACCAGAATGGGAAGAACCCCACAGGCATTAAACTTATTGGCAAATTAGGATTTTATATATATATATATGTGTGTGTGTGTGTGTGTGTGTGTGTGTGTATATATACACACACACATATAACAAAGAGCTTAAAGTGCTGTAATCACTCATTAAGTCCCTTTCCAAATGATCACCAACTACACCTTTAATAATAACCATCTCTCTGTGATGTCATCAATTAAGGAATCATTACTGTTGCTCATAGTTCATTTTCAAAGAGAACTGTTGACATCACAGGACTGTTGACCTGTGTGTGAATTGGATTTAAATGAGGC
Source organism: Trichosurus vulpecula (assembly GCF_011100635.1). Taxonomy (NCBI): domain Eukaryota; kingdom Metazoa; phylum Chordata; class Mammalia; order Diprotodontia; family Phalangeridae; genus Trichosurus; species Trichosurus vulpecula. The sequence goes on along the minus strand of NC_050578.1, from coordinate 93,998,286 downwards.
AGAGTTGCACAAAGTCATCAGCTTCATGCTCTCTTCCTGAGTCATCGAAGTCCAGTGGCAAGACAAAAGTCAAGATGACTGGTGATGGCCTTGGATGCAATGGGATGACCTTGGTGTCTTCGAAGTCTGACCAAGCTCTAAGTGTTCCACTGCACCTGAGCCAGCTGATTTCATGACCATTGGAACAAATTGTTCTTATCCGTGCATTCTGCTGGAGAATGCCTTTACATATTTGGGTAGACAATCCCCTAACACCAATAAGTTTGATGCCTGTAAGTTATTCCCATTCTGGTTTAGCTCATCTGCTGAGATGGTTTTACCATAGTGTGGCTGCTGCATATTCTACAGTTTCTTCTTTCCTAGCCATGTTGTGTAAGCTTTGTCCCTGTCCTCCAAAACATTAAGATGGAGGATCCACCCAGCATGCTGGAGACATTCCTTGCTTTCTCATGATATTGTGAGAATACAAGTGAAGTACTAGGCCATCTACTGGTTATTCCTCCTTCTGGTCACATTACTATTCAATCATCTCTTCCTATTCTTTGATGATATTTCTTATTCTTCTTAAATAATAATAACAGCTAACACTTATATGGCATTTACTATGTTGCAGATACTATGCTAGGACTTTATAATCTCATTTGATTATCGCAGCAACCCTGGGAGGTACGTGCTATTATTATGAAGAAACTAAGGCAAATAGAAGTTAAGCAACTGTTCAGGGTCACCCAGCTAATAAGTATTTGAGGGTGAATTTTAATTTGAGCCTTCTCGAGTGTAGGCCTGGCATTCTATCTACTGTGCCACCTAGCTACCCATAGCTATTCTTCAGAGTTCCTACTTCATAATGTTCCACAGCCTATATGTAGCTATCATGAGCATTTCCAGTGGCTTCTGGGGGATACTCATTTGAAACTTATCTGGAAACTATTATGTTTCCTGTTTCTCTATCAAAAAGAAACATCAGTAGAATGTTAGTACTGAAAGATGGATCTTCGTTTTCACAGGAAGCTTGGAGTCAGCAAAAGAGCTTTGCATCTTCCCCAAAACCATCCACCCTGCTGTCCTACTAATGAAATTTGTACTTAACTCACGGTCTATCTGTACTGTCAGGTCTAGGTATCCATACCCGTTCAGTTGCAGGCTAAAATCTAGAAAGTAGACATTCTTCATTTGGTTCTTCCTGTGTGAATGCACAAGCCAATTTTTTTTCAATAATTACCAATCTCTTCTCAGAGGCTCTGTAATGATTTGTGGCTTTGTGCATTCAACACAATGTCATTCGCAAACACCCATATGCTGGAAATTTCTTAAAAATCATAGAAACTCCCAAAAGCGTATGGAATACAGATGATAAATTTGGAGATGGAGAAAAAGTATGGTCCATTAGCCTGAGAACTTAGCTTAAACTTCATTTTAAACTTATGAGGTATATTCAGGACTAGATCTGGAAAAATGTAGTGCTCACCAAAGAGTTAATATCTATATACTTCATATCTAATATAATAAAAATTGGTTTCATGAATAAGAATAAAATGATACATAGCAAATATTGAGAACTCAATGTTAAGTCATATAAAACAAGTTATGTGCAAAAATATATATTGCATTTTAAAAGTTGTTTTTAAAATATAAAGATTTTAAATTTTCATATAAATCAAATCATTTTACTTTATCTCAAGTAATTTGTACATAGCTCTAAGTGATACACCTAAGTATTAAAATAATAATAGCAAACTAATAAAGTATGATCTTTTAATTAGAAAGTAATGCTTTCTTCTGCATATGAATTCAGAAACTGAAATAAAGTACAGCCTTTAGTTCAAAGACTTCAACTTATTTTCTCACTTTGAAAATGGCACATCTGTCTCTCCACTAAAATGGTACTTCACAAATTCTCCACGATTTTTTAAAGATCACTTGACAATCACATCTGCCAATTCTTTCAGAATCTTAGAATGTAATTTTCTGTCTCCAAGTGACTTAAATTCATTAAAGGCATCTAAACATTATCTTATCATTTCCTCATTTATCTTTAGTTTCAATCCCCTATTAACCAGTTATACTCTCTCTTTCCTGCTCTGAAAAATCAGTCTTCTTAGTAAAAAGCACAGGCACAAAACAGGAGCTAAATGGTTTTGTCCTTTTTCTCCCATTCTTCACCATTGTTCCTTCTACTTCAAATAACAGTCCTATACTAATCTTGATCTTCTTTCCACGTATATATGCACATACACAGACACATATATAGTACATGTATATTTATGTATATGCGTATATATGTGTGTATTTAAATAGTATTTTATTTTTCCCAAATTACGTGTCAGCACAATTTTTAGCACTCATTTTTATAAGATTTTGAGTTCCACATTTTTGTCCCTTCCTCCCTCCTTCCCCTCTTCCTAAAATGGTAGGCAATTTGATGTAGATTTTACCTGTGTCATCATGTAAAACATATTTCCTTATTAGTCACAGTTGTGAAATAAGGAACAGATAAAAAAACATAAAAAGAATAAAGTGAGTGGCAGAAAAAACTATGGTTCAATCTGCATTCAGAGTGCATCAGTTCTTTATCTGGACATAGATAGGATTTTCCTTTGTGGGTCCTCTGTACTTATCTTGGATCATTGTGTTACTGAGAAGATCTGAGTCATCCATAGTTGATCATCACAGGAAGTTGCTGATATTGTATACAATGTTTTCCTGCTTCTGTTCATTTCACTTTGCATTGGTTCATACAAGATTTTTTCGGAAATCTGCCTGTTCATCATTTCTTATTGCATGAAAGTATTTGATTACATCCAATGTAATCAACTGGCTGATGTTTGCCAATTCCCCTGGCTGATGCAAAGACACACCTGGGGTCCTGTTGTTGGTTTTTGCTGGCTCCACCCCTGTGGGGATCAGGAACTCCTGTTGGTCTGCTAAGGTGGGGCTTGCTGGGATGCCTCCCTTCCTGCACTGGTCTCCTTTCATCACTGTAAGATGGGTTCTCCCTAGCTTCCTACACTAAAAAAAAAAAAAAAAAAAAAAAAAAAAACCCTACTGAATGCCCACTTCTGGTTCTTCTATTCCAGGGTTTCTCCTAGGCAGTTCAGCTAGTCATAATTGATGGGCATCTCTTTAGTTTCAATTATAATGTTTTTGCATATGCATGTCCTTTTCCATTTTTTATGATCTCTTTGAGATACAGATCTAGTAGTGGTATTGCTAGATCAAAGGGTATGCATATTTTGGTTGCACTTTGGGCATAGTTGCCCCAATATATTTAAGAGAAAAGAGAGAGGCAGAACCAAGATGGTAGAGTAAAAGCAGTGACATGCCCGAGCTCTCTCACAAATTCTTTCAAATACCTCTTGAGAAGTGAATCTGAACAGATTTGAGAGAGGTAGTATCCACTGGAAGACAGAGTGTGGCAGATTTCCAAGCCAGGAGAGTCCAGAAAGAGAAAGATCTGTTGCACTGGACAAGGATAGCAGTGGACACACAGAACCACCAGAACATACCAGAGTACCATACTGGATTGCGAGCAGGCCCAGCCTGACAGCTGCAGGGGAGGGAGCGGGTGATCCTCAGGCCTCTCAGCACAGGGCAGGAGTCTGTCAGAGGTAGGTGAGACAGAAGCACCAAGCCTGTGGCGCCAGCAGCAGCTACTCCTGGAGCTATCTCCACAATCTAATGGTTTGAAATTCACCTTCTTGAACTTCTGGGAGCCATGATGACCGAGTAAACTCTAAGAGCTCTCCTCCCTACCTTTAATAACCCAGAGAATACTGCTTAGGAGAAACCCTGGAATAGACGAGCCAGAAGTGGGGGTTCAATAGCATTTTAGTGTGGGAAGCTAGGGAGAACCCTTCTTACGGTGATGAAAGGAGATCAGTGCAGGAAGGGAGGCATCCCAGCAAGCCCTGCCTTAACAGACCAAAAGGAGTTCCTGGGACCTATGGGGATGCAGCCAGCAAGCACCAACAACAGGATCCCAGATTTGCCTTTGCATCAGCCAGGGGATTTGGCAAACATCAGCTCAGACCTATGCCTGAGACCACCTGTGCTTTATATACAGCAGCCCTAGGGGAAGAGGAGACTTCCAGCATCCACACCACCCCTCCCTCACACTTCATCCTGTGACCTCAGAGAAAGTCAGAAAGACTTCACTGGGCCTCAATCCTTGGCACGCACCAGCCATCTCCAGCTCAGCATCAGGTGAGCTGCAGCAGTATATACCTTCTAGTTGATAAAACCAGAGGGCACAGGATGCAAAGGCAGTAACCAGGTCCTTAGTTCCCAACACAAGAAGTTTGGGACAGAGTCTCCTGGGCCCAGAAGCGGAGATCCACTTAAAAAGCCAGGAAAAAGCCAACCACCATGAAGAAGAAAGCTAGAAAAGTAAAAAAGACCATTTAATTGTATTATGGGGACAGAGAAGATGAAAAACAATTTCAGAAGACAACAGCATTGAAACTACACCCATATCTGAAACCTCAAAAGGGAATATGATCTCATCTCAAGCCCAAAAAGCACTCCTGGAAGAGCTCAAAGATGACTTTAAAAGACAAATTAGAGAGGTAAAAGAAAAATTACAGAATCTAACAGGTGAAAATGAATCCTTGAAAAGTAAAATTAGCCAAATGGAAAGAGAGATGCAAAAACTATCTGAAAAATAAAAAAAATTCCTTAAAAATTAGAATTAGGCAAGTAGAAGCTAATAACTCTATGAGGCATCATGAATCAGTCAAACAAAATCTAAAGAATAAAAAATAGAAGAAAATGTAAAATGTTTCATCGTAAAAACAACTGACCTGGAAAATAGATGCAGGAGAGATAATCTAAGAATTATTGGCCTTATGGAAAGCCATGATTAAAAAAAAAAAAGGAGCCTGGATAGTATCTTCCGAGAAATCAACAAGAAAACTGCCCTGAGATCTTAGAACCAGAGGGTAAAATAGTCATCGAAAGACTCCACCTTAAAGAGATCTCAAATTGAGAACGCCAAAGAATTATGTAGCAAAATTCAAGAATTATCAGGTCAAGGAGAAAATACTGCAAGCAGCCAGAAAGAAATAATTCAAATATCTTGGAACTACAGTCAGGTTCATACAGAACCTTGCATCTTTTACATTACAAGATCAGAGGGATTGGAATATGATATTCTGAAAGGCAAAGGAGCGTGGACTACAAACAAAGATCAATTATCCAGCAAAATTGAACATAAGCTTTCAGGCAAGGAGATGGACATTCAGTGAAATGAGGGAATTCCAGAACTTCCTGATGAAAAGGCCAGAGCTCAATGGAAAATTTGATCTTCAAACACAAGACTCAAGAGAGGCATAAAAATATAAAAAAGAAAAAAAACCTTGTGATTCAACAAGGGCAAACTGTTTGCATCCCTATATGGGAGGAAGATATTTGGTAATTTTGAGAATCATATAATTAGTACAACATCTAAAAGGGATGTATATATCCCTTTTAGATGTTGTATATATATATATATATATATATATATATAGAGAGAGAGAGAGAGAGAGAGAGAGAGAGAGAGAGAGTATGAGAATAAATTAACTGATGTGATGATAAAAAACCTTAATTAAGGCTTGAAAATGGATTGTAATGGGAGAAGAAGTAAGGAGGAGACAGAAAAGTATAAATAACTTCACACGAAGAGATACGAAACATACTATACTAGAGGGAATAGAGGGAGGGAGAAGAGCAGTATTTGAGCTTTACTCTCATCGGATTTGGTTCAAGGAGGGAATAACATATTCTGTTAAGTATAGAAATCAAACTTGCCCTACAGAAAGTAGGAGCAGAAAGGGAAAAAAGAGGGGGTGGTTAGAAGGTACGGAAGAAGTAGTAAGGGGAAAAGGTAAGATAAGGAGGGGGGACTGAAAGGGAGGGAATATGGAGGGAGATGGTGGTCAAAAGCAAAACTCTTTTGAGGAGAGAAAGGGAGAAGGGAGAAATAAAAACATATACAGGGGAAGAAATAGAATGGAAAAAAGACACAGATAACAATCATAACTGTGAATGTGAAAGAGGTCAACTCTCCCAGAAAACAGAGGCAGATAGCAGAATGGATTCAAAGTCAAAATCCTACAATATGTTGTATACAAGAAACACATTTGAAATGGGGATACATACAAGGTAAAGGCAAAAGGCTGGAGTAAAATATATAATGCTTCAACTGAAGAAAAAAAAGCAGGGGTAGCAATCTTAATCTCAGACAAAGCAAAAGCAAAGATAGAGCTAATTAAAAGAGATAAGGAAGGACACTACATCCTGCTAAAAGCACCATAAACAATGAAGTAATATCATTACTTAACATATATGCACCAAGTGGTATAGCATGCAAATTCTTAAAGAAGTTAAGGGGTTTACAGGAAGAAATAAACAGCAAAGCTATACTAATGGGGGGCCTCAACCTCCCCTTCTCTGAGCTTGATAAATCCAACCTCAAAATAAACAAGAAAGAAGTTCAGGAGGTGAATAGAATTTTAGAAAAGGTAGATATGATAGACCTCTGGAGAAAACGGGATGAGGATAGAAACTTTTTCTCAGTGGTACATGGCATGTAACACAAAAACTGACCAATTAGTAGGGCATAAAAAGGTCACAATCCAGTGCACAAAGGCAGAAATAGTCAATGCATCCTTTTCAGATCATTATACAATAAAAATTTTTTTAATAAAGAACCATGGAAAGATAATATAAGAATTAATTGAAAACTAAATTATCCAATCCTAAAGAATGAGTGGGTCAAAAAGCAAATCATAGAAACAATAAATAAGTTTATTCAAGAGAATGACAATAATGAGACAACATACTGAAACTTATTAGATACAGTAAACGCAGTTCTTAGGGGAAGTTTTATGTCTCTAAATGATTACATGAATAAAATAGATAAAAAGGAGATCAATGAATTGGGAATGCAACTGAAAAAGCTAGAAAAAGAACAAATTTAAAATCCCTAATTAAGTACCAAAGTAGAAATACTAAAAATCAAAGGAGAGATTAATAAAATTGAAATCAAGAAAACTATTTAATTATTAAATAAAACTAAACTGGTTTTATGAAAGAAAACAATAAAATTGATTAACCTTTGGTCAACGTGATTTAAAAAAAAGAAAGAAGAAAACCAAATTACCAGCATCAGAAAGGAAAAGGGTGAATTTACCTCCAATGAAGAAGAAAATAATACAATAATTAGGAATTATTTTATGTAATTGTATGCCCATAAATTTGATAATCTTAGGTAAATGGATGAATAGTTAGAAAAATATAAATTGCCCAGGTTAACAGGAGAGGAAGTAAAATACCTACATAACCCCATCTCAGAAAAAGAAATTGAGCAAGCCATCAATAACTCCCTAAGAAAAAATCTCCAAGGCCAGATGGATTTACAAGTGAATTCTATCAAACATTTAAAGAAAAATTAATGCCCATACTCTAGAGACTATTTCAGAAAATAAGCAAAGAAGGAGTCCCATCAAATTATTTTTATGAGACAATATGGTAGTAATACCTAAACCAGAAAGAGTCAAAACAGAAAGAAAATTATAGACCAACTTCCCTAATGAATATTCATGCAAAAAATCTTAAATAAAATATTAGCAAAAAGATTACAGCAACTTATCACAAGAATAATACACTTCATCCAGGTAGGATTTATCCCAGGAATGCAAGGCTGGTTCGATATTAGGAAAACTATCAGTATAATTGATTATATCAACAAAACTTGCAGAAACCATATGATTATCTCAATAGATGCAGAACAAGCTTTTGACAAAACTAAACACCCATTCCTATTAAAAAACACTAGAAAGCATAGGAATAAATGGAGTCTTCCTTAAGATTATAAGTAGCATCTACCTAAAACCATCAGCAAGCATTATATGTAATGGGGTTAGCTAGATGCATTTCCAATAAGATAGGTGGTGAAGCATGGATGCCCATTATCACCTGTATTATTCAATTTGGCTCTATAAATGTTAGTTTTAGCAATAAGAGAAGAAAAATAAATTGAAAGAATTAGAATAGTCAAAGAAGAAACTAAGTTATCACTCTTTGCAGAAGATATGATGATTTACTTAGAGAATCCTAGGAAATCAAATAAAAAGCTACTTGAAATAATAACTTTAGCAAAATTGCAGGATATAAAATAAACCCACATAAATTGGCAGCATTTTTATATTATTATTAACAAAGCCCAACAGCAGGAGATAGAAAGAGAAATTCCATTTAAAGTTACTCTAGACACTATAAAATATTTGGAAGTCTACCTCCCAAGACAAACCCAGGACCTATGTGAACACAGTTACAAAATACTTTTCACACAAATAAAGTCAGATCTAAATAAATGGAAAAATATCAATTGCTCATGGTTAGGTTAAGCCAATATAATAAAAATAACAACTTTACCTAAATTAATTTACTTATTCAGTGCCATACCAATCAAACTACCAAAAATTATTTTACAGAGCTGGATAAAATAACAACAAAATTCATCTGGAATAACAAAAGATCCAGAATATCAAATAAATTAATGAAAAGAAATGCTAGGGAAGGTGACCTATCCATACCAGATTTTAAACTCTATTATAAAGCAGCAGTCATCCAAACTACTTGGTACTGGCTAAGAAATAGAGTGATGGATCGGTGGAATAGGTTAGGTACACAAGACACAACAGTCCACTTTCTGGGTTAAGAACTCACTATTTCACAAAAACTGCTGGGAAAACTGGAAAATAGTATGGCAGAAACTGGGCATAGACCGATATCTTACAACATCTGCAAAATAAAGTCAAAATGGGTTCACAATTCAGGCATAAAGGCTGATACAATAAGCAATTTGAGAGAGCAAGGAATAGTTTACCTGTCAGATTTATGGAGAAGGGTTGAATTTATGACCAAACAGGAGATAAAGAGAGTTATGAAACACAAAATGGATAATTTTGATTATGTTAAATTGAAAAAAGTTTTTGTACAAAGCCAACGCAACAAAGATTAGGAGGGAAATAGAAAATTCAGAAAGATTTTTTACAACCAGTGTCTCTGAAAAAGACCTCATATCTAAAATGTAAAGGGAACTGAGTCAAATTTATAGGAATAAAAGTCATTCCCCAATTGAGAAATGGTCAAAGGATGTGAACAGGCAGTTTTCAGGGGAAGAAATTAAAGGTATATGAAAAAATGTTCTAAATCACTATTGACTAGAGAAATGCAAATAAAAACACTATTAGGTACCACATCTCTCCTGTCAGATTGGATAACAGGAAAATCATAAATGCTAGAAAGGATGTGGGAAATTGAAACGCTGTTACTTTGTTTGTGGAGTTGTGAACAGATCCAGCCATTCCAGAGAGCAATTTGGAACTTTGCCCAAAGGGAAATATCCATATAATGTCCATACCCTTTGACCCAGCAACAATACCACTTCTAGGGATATATCCCAAGAGATCACACAAGTGATAAAGGGACTCGTATGTACAAAAGTATTTATAGCAGTTCTTTTTGTGGTGGCAAAGAATTGGAAATCAAGGGAATGCCCATCAATTGGAGAATGGCTAAACAAGTTGTGGTAATATAAATGTAACATAATACTACTGTATAACCTGGAAAGACTTACTGTATCTGATGCTGAGTGAGGGGAGTAGAACCAGATGAACATTATGCATGATTACAGACACGCAGTATCTGTAAGGACTAACTTTGAGAGACTTGACTCTTCTCAGAAATACAAAGTTCAAAGACAGCTCCAAAAACACCTGGTGGAAAAAAAGCTATCCATTTCCAGAGAAAGAATTACAGAGTCTGAATGCAGATTGAGGCAAACTATTTGCTCTCTTTTTTTCCCTTCTTGTTTGGTTTTGTTTCTTCTATCTCACGATTCATTCCATTGGTTATAATTCTTCTTTACAACTTGACTATTGTGTAAATAAGTTTAATGTGAAGGTATATGTGGAACCTACTTCGGATTACATGCCATCTTGGTGGGGACAGCCAGGAGTAGAGGGAGGCAGAGAAAATTTGGAAGTCAAAAACTTGGGGAACTGAGTGTTGTAAACTAAAATTAAAAAAAATACATTTTTAAAAAATTTAATTTTTTTAAAAAAAGAGAAAAGGGGGGAAAAAGCTTTCTACCTTTGTACTATGGGACACCAAAATATAAAGGGAAGAGACCATTGCCTACTCTAGAAACATTTAGGTGGTTCAATGCATAGACCACTAGGTTTTAGTCAAGAAGAGTTAAGTTCAAATCCAGCCTTAGACATTTGCTAGTTAAGTGACCCTGGACAATTCTCTTAATCTCTACTTGCCTCAATTTGTTCAACTATAAAATTAAGATAATAATAACACCTGTCTCCTAGGATAATTAAAAGGACCAATCTTTTCCCCTGAGAAGAGAAGAAACAACATATCTTTCTCCTTTCTCTTGGAGAAATGGAGACTTATAGGTGTGGAATATTGCATGCAAAACTTAATTTGGTTATTGTTTATCTTTGTTACAAGGAAAGGCTCACAGGGATAGGGGCAGAGGGAGTGATGATATAGGGTATAGTATATCCATAAATACCTGATTTTTAAAAACTTCTGTAAAGCAGAGAAACAAGAGACAAAAAGAGGGAGACATACAGAGAGAGAATGAGAGAGAGAAAGAGAGAGAGAGAGAGAGAGAGAGAGAGAGAGAGAGAGAGAGAGAGAGAGTTGGTACTGACATTTTAGCTGTAGACAATAGTCAATGAGCATTTATTATTAATTATTTCTTATATGCCAGGCACTCTGCTAAGCACTTGAGAAATAAATAAGAAAAAGAAAGGCAGTCTCTACTGTCAATGAGCTTTTAATCTAATAGAGAAATTAGCTTTAAAAAGAAGCTCATGAGTAAATAAATATTTGAAGATAAGAATCATAGTTTAAAATGAATCAATATTTCCAGAGAATACTGGACTTGAGACAAACATAATGCAAAGTACTAACAATAACAAAGAAAAAAGATATAATATAGCGTGAAATCAATTAATATAGAAATATTTTAGAAAATTTCATGTAGGAAATTGATGCATAATGCTAATAGAAAGATTAAACTGGACAATATGGTTATCACCCAAATGAGAACTAATCTGAAAAATTTAGAGGAAATAAGGTGGATTGTCAAATGACACTTTTTTGCTAACAAAAGCATACTAAGCAACAACTTGCCCTGAAGGCAATTGTTCTTCTTTTAAGCAGTTCTACAGATCCAGGAAGAAATCCATCATCCTGTTCTTGCCATGATCTTTTACTAACTTCAGAGACATTTTCCCCAAAAGGCCAAAGGAAAAAAGAAAGATATACAAGGAAAGGAAAGAGGACAAGAATTATAACTCTCAAAGATCAGAGAAAAGGTATTTCTTCAATAAATCGGAGGAAAATGACACTAGAGACTTTGAGCTCACTCTCCTACCCATGAAGAGTATGATTATTTATTGAAGAATAGTTTTTGGAATTACTAAGGGAAGTTACCATAAAAAAACTATATGAAAACAGAGCTAAATGAGTGATCCTTTTATTCCATGTAAATAACTCTGGTCTCAGATAATCATTGATACCATTATCTAATTGCACCCTGGACACGAGATATAGTGCTGTCCGGACAAATAGAGCTGAAATAAATTGAAAGTACACAACAGTGAGGATGGACAGGTCTGTAAAAGTTTAGTTTAAATTAAGTAGGAGATTAGAACACTTGGGCTGAAAGTGGAAGGTAGTTGGAGGAGTCCTTATTTGCACAGGAAAATTCCCTCTTCACCTCTCAGAGAAGTGGGTACCAATAGAAAGGAGAGCAACCAATTTCAACTCCATAAAGTATTTTAATGAACATTCAAAAGTAGGTTGAGGGCAGGTGTATATGGCTTTAGGGTAGTTATAAATGGAAATGGGGCCTGTGAATACAGAAACATGGAAGAAAAGCTAATGGTTGTGGGAGGCATAGGTTAATGATTATGAGGAGTATATTTTAGTTGTGCATTTCTGTGCAAGAGTTATGAGTATGGAAAAGTGCTGCAGCAGAATCTCTCTATGCTAAAGACTTAGGAGAGAACCCCTTTACCTCCTTGTTCATACATGGGGTGGTGCATGGCCATCGAACTTGTAAATGGTTATCAACATCCAAGAAACTGCAATTTAATTAAATGGACACTTATTAAGTCTCTTCTACATACAAGATGGTATGCATATACGAAAGGGTATAGGGTAAGAAATGGTGAGAACTATAATATGAAATTCTCTCTAGTACAACTTTTCTGAATTGTGGGGGCACATCTGAATTAGCCTCTGGGTCAATCAATCAGTAAACATTTCTTAATGGCCAACCATGTCATGTGTCAGGCACTGTGCTAAGTGCCAACCTCTATTTACAAAATAGAAAACAAGAAGGGAACTGGACATCCTAACTCTTTCCATGATATTTAATAGAAAAGCATATAGCAGTTTATATTATCATTGTCTCATATCAACTTGCATTCAATGAAGTGTAGATCTTTTCTTTTTTTAATTAGTTTTAGCTAAGCTTTCTCTTCATCTTGGACAGGTATTTCCTAACCTAAATACAGAATTTTCCTCATCTTCTTGGGGCCACATTTTAAGAAAGACATTAACAAGCTGGAATGTAACTTCAGAAGACTGGCTAAAATAATAAAGGATCTGGAAATCATATCATGAAGACCTTTAGAAATCCCAAAGGATGTTTAGTCTAGAAGAAAAGACAAGAAGGGCAATATAACTGTCTTCAAATATTTGAATGACTATCGTATAAGAGGCATTAATTATATATTTAATGAAGCTCCAGAGAGAAGAGCTAAGACTAGTGGAATGACTTTCCCTGTAAAGTTTTAGTATATGATAGAGAAATAATTAGCAATTTTATTGCCCAACATAAATCCTGTCCTCAATCAACCATGGTTGAATCCCTTGGTATACTTCCCCAAGGGAGATCAGTAGCCATGATGGGGAAAAAAAAACTCTGAGGTACCATCCTATTGAGAAGCCACAGATCTGGGGACAGCTAGGTGGAACAGTGAGTAGAGCACCAGCCCTGGAGTCAAGAGGACTTGAATTCAAATCCGACCTCAGACACTTGACACACTTACTAGCTATGTGACCTTGGGCAAGTCACTTAACCCCAATTGCCCTGCCTTCCTCCCTCCAAAAATAAATAAATAAAGAAGGAGAAGCCAGAGATCTTGACTCACTCCTTTCCATAGCAGGAGATCCTAGGATATGATTAAGCAGCTGTTAGTGAGACTGCCACCCAGGAATAAGTAAGTCAGTGACAGAAAATAGTTTGATTTAAATTTTTCTCACTCTAAAATTTGGTCCCCTGAAGCAAGAAGCTGGTTGCCCTGCCATAATTTCATTTCAGACCATGAGATCCTATCTATCCTTTCCCTGAAAGGACAAAAGAAATCTCCTGGAAATTGGAAAGTTTTGGAAAATGGAAAATGGAAGTTGGAAATCTACTCTCCCAAAATGTAAGGGGAATTTGTTATACTTTTCCAAATTTTCCTTTCCTATATCAGGAACTACATAAGGAAGCAACCACTTTTTCCCAAAGTCTTTTGTTTTCACATCAGCAACCAGCTCCTTCCTACTGGTAAGAATCAAATTGATAAGAAAATTTCCTATAAATATTCTCTAGGGGATCCACCAGACATACTAATGGTTTTCCTCTAGACCTTTTAGCATTATCTGGCACCAGTGCATTACTCAGGTTATCTGTCATTCCTCACTTTCTCTACTTAATAGACTCACTTACTTTTCTTATCACACATCTTTTGAATATCTATTATTCCACTTGTTGCATGCAAGTAATCATTGATTATATGCACACATGCTGTATATTTCTTCACTGTCCTTTATATTACTCATTTTATATATTTTTACATAGTGTGGTAGTTTACTGTTCCTGGCAATGTCATTATTTGCCCATGGGAACCTACGACACAAAGAAAACTAGTAAAAATACTTGAGTCAGCCTGGTCTCTTTCTATCTCTATAGTGACAGTGACAAAGTGGTACAAAATGGGGGTATAACACTGCTGTGAGCCAATATTTAGACTGTCCATAAACATTAACTCAGCTCAATAATCTAAATGTGATATCCTTGGTTGATCAACGAATGGACATATTCCTAGAGGTACAGAATGATATCAATCTTGAAATCTTAGAATATAATTGAGGCTGAATAAATGTTTGCTTAATTGAATTAACATTCTTGCTATAAATGAAACCAGAAGACAAAAGGAAATTGAAAATTAATGGAAGGAAGGGTCACACATTCTGCTTGGAGAACATGAAAGAATTACCACTGTTTTTTTTTTTCATTGAGAGTTCAAGGGCAAAAAGAAACATTATTTTATGGGATACTTGTTAATCTTGTATTTCAGTGCTCTAATAAGTATTTGCAAAAAAAAGAAAATAATTATAACTTTAGAGAAAGAGGAGGCATAGAATTCCTATTAAGAACTCAATAACACTTGGGTATTACATTAACTTTTACTTTACCACTCAGAGATTTCAATGAAAACATGTGTACAGGGGTAGATGGGAAATAATTGTATAGAAAGTATGGTTCAGGAATCCAAAATGAGAGAGGTTGAAATTCTATAGATTTTATAAAAGCTTCATGGTTGTGTTTTATAAACACTTTCTCCAAAAAGTGATTAAGGAGGTACTAGAAATGATAAGCACAAAAGACAAAACAAAAAAGAAATTGATTATATTTTAACAGACAGAAAGTATGGATTCCCAAGGTGGGAACTGTTTGTTTGTTTCTTCATTTTTAAATCAGTTATCTGTACAGGCAAACCACTGAATTGTTAGAGCAAGATCAAAAAGAATACCCATTTAAAGTAATAAAAATGTGGCAGTTCCAATCAGAACTGTTTAAACAACCTATTGATGCCAAGAAATGTGAAATGGCTGAAAGGGCAAATATTGAGACAGACTGGCACTATTTCCTAACAAAGCTTAACTTAACTATTTCAATAAAAAATAAGGTCTAAGCTATTGCTGCCAATGTTTCAAATTTCTTGAATGTAAAACCTATGCACCATCCAGTGACCTCTCCTGTCAGTATTACTATGCATTGTACTTCAGAGCAGAAGGTCTAAAGTCCTATCCAAACAACTTGCCCAAAAAGAGATCAAAAGAGCCTAGAAACAACTCAGCCAACTTATATCTGGTCTTCTTGCCAATAGGAGAGATATGGGAGCTAAGAGTAATACCAGTTTAGAAAATAAAATTGCTTGTAAAAACTTGTCAAAGAGAATGGTAGACAATTATGAGTCACATTGCCTTATTAAAGAGACAAAAATAGTAGAGGAGGGAAAACATTTACAAAAATCTTGCTGAAAAAAGCACAAGAAACAAGATAATTATAATCAGTGCATTTAAATATGAAAATTGTCGGAAGGGACACAAACAAAAGAAAAATAGAAAATATTTTTATACTGAACTGTTTTCTCTAATGACAACAAAAATATTATATTTGGAATCTAATAGCGTAGTACTATATGAGCTGCATGAAGAATTAGAAACAATGTTAAAGAAAATAAATACAGGACGAATAGCTCGACTAGATCAAGACTACTTAGATCGGGCCTATAGTGGAGTCGATATGTTACCTTAATGGGAGGATCAACTAACAAGATGTCTCCCAAGCAAAATCAATTTTTTGAAAGACATAAAAATAGTTTTGTTCAAAGTGCCTTTATTTTCTAGCAAGGCATAAAACTATTCTGTGAAAGCAATGATTTCTGATCTTCCCATGTTACTGCTGTCATTCCATTTTCCACCTTGACAGCCTCTTTCATAGACCTACTGATTTATCACCAAGGCTTTCTAGTTTGTATTAGAGATGGAAGGTCCATTTGCAGAATTTTTCACTTCAGTCCTTATCTTGTATTTAAATATGCAGAAATGGCTTATCATGAAGAATATGGGAGTTCTTCTCTCATAGGTTTTATGGTTCTTCTCCTTATTTGCCCTAGCCTTCCATTTAGTATTCTCAAGAACTAATACAGCACACACACACACACACACACACACACACACACACACACACACACAGAGAGAGAGAGAGAGAGAGAGAGAGAGAGAGAGAGAGAGAGAGAGAACTACCACACTCCTTCAGGGTGATACCGTCATGCTTTATATTTACTTTGTGTATTTATACACATATACACATATATACATGTGTGCGAATACACATACATTTTTCAGAAAGAAAAAGAACTGCAAACAGTCAAAGAAGAATATAAGATATGATAGCATCATTGAAGAAGTGGTTTTATTTCATAATTTCATTTTTTGAGACTACAGCTCCCTATCTCACCCAGGCTAGAAGTGCTACAGCCATTCATAAACCCATTCTCAGTGTTGATACGCATGAAAGTTTCAACCTGTTCCACTTTTCCAACCTGGAATGGTTTGCCTTGAATTGGTTTGCCCCTCCCCAGGCAGCCTATTGTCCCTCATCCCACCTCCACTCCCACTACTGGAGGTTAACTATATTGGCACTGAACTATGCAGACAGTTCAGAATAACCTACTATAGCTCAGGACTACTGAACCCAAGTGATCCAGGCTCAACCCCACCAGCATCAGGAATTACAGGCAACTACCACCGTACTTGACTACACCATCATTTTCTATAGCAATTACAATGTCCTTGAGCAACTTCAGACTGCATGGCAACTGAGTCATTAATAGGTGGACTGGGCAACATTCTTAAGCTGGTTCAAGTATATTGAGATCAACATTACTGGATATGATTTTAGGACCAGAGCTAAATTATAGAAATAACAAGCTCCTAGCCAGAGATGGAGGGCACAAATAAGGGCTCATGAAAAAAGTTTGTCTGAACTCCTGAAAGTTAATGAAAAAGTGCCTAATATGAAAAGAACAGTTGTAGGAGTAACTATTTATGAATATGCAATTATCTAGATATTAGAGAAAATAAACTACAATGTAGGAAGTGTCAGTAAAGATACTCAGAATCTTACTAGAAACAAAATCCAAGAAGGGAGCTAGAAATGGTATCTGTTGTTTGTTATTTTGATAAACAAATGCAGGAGGTAGGAATAACAAATAGGATGAACTAGAGCTCCTAATGCAAGTAGTCAAATTTGGCTTTATGATATAAGAGGTGTGCCCATGGAACTCTATTTCCAACAATATTTAGGTCTGAGGAAGCATTTTCCAGAGGAATACACAAATACCTAGAGCATGGTGACATTATAAGATGAGGACTCTGGTGAAACAGTACGCTACCAGGAGGAACATTAAAACTCAAGATAAAGTAGATGACAGAAGCAAGCAGCAGGCTGGTCATCAGGGAGGATAGTATCAATCAAAACAAACATTTATTAAGTACCTACTATGTTTAAGGTACTGATCACCCCTTGCAACAGCTGTGTAAGACCAACAACATCAGCACACAGGAAGGCTGCTAGCACAGGTTTTTTGATGTGCTTTTCTAAGGAAAGCAACTTTAAGGGGTTAACAATCTCAAGCAGACATATATCACTCACTTTCTTCAGGGGAAAAAGGCAGAATCCTAAACTTCAGAGAGAATACTGATACCTACATTATATAAACAGAGCAAACACACACAGTTATCAACAGACAGGCCTCTAACTATCTTACCAAAGAATGATTAGAGAGAGAGGCACCAATATCTGGGTTTTCAAAGCCAGGGGGTCTTTGAAAATCACATGTCAAATCACTGGTCAAGTCGCACACACTCTTCCAGTGAGTGAGAGCAAAAGGATAACCTCTGAGTTTATATATCCTTCTTAGGGCTGGAAGGCTTCACACCTAATCAGCAAAAGGGTGTGGGCCTGGAGCTTAGCACCTAGCAAGACTTAATCAAAGGCATTTGATTACTTCAGCATTCTAAAAGAGAAAACAGCAAAAAAAAAGTGCTTTCCTGATTACCATTACACCACCCATACTTCACAAACAGACTTTAGGATTCTACAGCAAAGGTGAGAGAAAGTATGTTTCTCAGGCTGCCTCATGAAGGCAAATGCTTTCCTTTCTGCCCAAGAGAAATATGCCACATGATTAAGGCAGTAAATCGACTCGAAACATCTGGAACTGAGTTTCAAAACAGGTGTGCCCTTCCACAATGCTGCAGAGATACACAAATGAAGGAGTACTTGATAACTCCCTAGGAGGAACAAGGATTCTCACCTCTTTGTGAATGAGTGGAGAGAATGTTTTCTTATTTGATCCCCATTGCTGTTATTGATGTGATTTCACATATTAATTGAATATTTTTGCCCTTGGGTTTATTTACCTCTGGTATGGTCTAGCAATAGAGTAATATACCAAATGGAGTTTCAGGCCATGAACTGACTAATTACTATCCCTCCAAAAAAGCACACTGAACCTCGGAGCAACTAAGGGATGATATATTTGGTATCAATTGGACTCTGATGAGATAAAACTCAGCCCAGAAATAAACCTATGGTAAAGTATGCCTTTTCCAAAAGTAACAGAATAAGTAAAAGAGAGAACAGAGTAGTATCATTTCTTTAACATTATTTCTACTGCAAAAGCCTGTTCAAATTATTTATTACAAAATGCCTTTTGTTATTTTTGCAACATCCATAAAACAACCTGAAATAAAAACAGTTGTTAGAAAGCATAAACTTTATGTTCTGCCCACCTGTAAATTGCATATATTTTTAAATATTAATTGAAGATACTGATATTTCAGTGAAATGTTGTCAAAATAGTACCTATCATGTAACCAACAAAATGAGGTCCAGACATTTTCTCTGACCTCATGACCTCTCAAACCTCTCCAGAATGAGAATCATATGAGAGAGATAAAACAATTTCAGATATTTCCATGATCTAGGGAACTAAGAATTAAAATAAGATAGCTATTCAAAGAACAGAGAGTATAGAAAGCTAATTTTCTAACTGCTTACACCAGCACCCACTTCCCATGTCCCATTATGTTCCAGCACCAGGCCTGGAACATGGACTTTCAACATAACTTATGTCTACCTCTCCTCTCAGTTCCACTGAAAGCAAAAAGGGCAGAAGCTCCTTCTAGGAAAGCAGCTTGGCTACACGCTTGTCTCTATGTCTCCATGGCTATATGACACTCCATTAAACCTTAGGAAATGAGCCTAACATCAAACTGGCCTATTTCTGTTCCACTAGAACTCACTTGGAGTAGAGACTAAGGACTGTGAAATATGAATTTACCAGCATGGGAGGAGCCTGAGATAGCTTTGAGATCAAACCACAGGCAAAAAACCATCAAAGAGAAAGGAGTCGAAAAGTAATGCCCAGGGGAACGTAAGTGAAAAAAAAGAGTGAAGTTATCAAAGACTGATTCAGGAAGAAGAAAATTAAATAAAAAACTTGAGTATATTCTGATAAAAAGTTGTTAATAATAGAAGGAAATATGTCCTCTAAAACAACTAAAAGGGTGTAAATATCAACAAATTCGAAGACAAAAGGAAATAAATCAACACCTGATGAGGCAAAGGGTGCAATGGATTACCAAAAAGATCATGGGACAACACTAGGATCTTCTGGAATTGTTTGGAAAAGAAATAAGAATTATGAAAGTAGAAATTATGGTCCACACAGTAGAAAGAAATGATAGAATAAAAATAGTTTAATCTATACTGCCAAGTCTCTACAAAGAAACAAAAGAGAGAATAACTGATTGAGAATGCAAATACAACAAAAATAAGGAAAATCTGGAATAGGAGGAGCATAAAGCAATAACGTTAAAAGAAAACATGTCATCGTACAATGAAAACATTGGTCTCAAAGACACCCTTGTAGAGATAACTTGAGGATTATAAATCTCTCAGAAGAACATAGCAATTCAAAATGCAAAAAATAATACAAGAAACAGTCCCAGACTTCTGAACACAGACCACAAAATGCCAATGTAAAGAATCCACAGAACTCCAGGAAAACAAAAATAAAACACTACACTGCAAACTCCAAGACAAATAGTAGTTAAATTTGGAACTTCGTGAAAACAAATTCCATAAGAGTTCAAGCCTTCCAATATAAAGGAAAAGAAATTTGAGCAACAGTTTTCTCATTATAAACCTCAGGAGTAAATGAAGTATTATATTCTGAAGAGCAAAAAACCTAAACATGCATATCTTGACGACACATCCTGCAAATCAGATATTAGCCATTGATGAAAAAAATAGGTATTTAATCAAAGGAAGCATTGTGATCATCTCTAGAAACATATCAGACCTGAATAAATTATTTTCTTTTTGAACACTCTGGACAACAGACATACAATAAAAATGAACAAATGCGGCAACCAAGAGCAACAATAGCAAAATAACAATGGAGAAAAGATTAATTTCTAAGAGTACAGAAGGAAACAAGAGTGAAAGCTGAAGTGGAATGGAAGTGATGGTAAAGAAGCAATCTAATATCATATACTAAACTTCACAACACCTCACCTACAAGTGAATCAATATTTTTCCGAGACTAATTATAGAATGGGAAAGCACATAAAAGGAGGGAGGAGAGGAAGAAAATAGAGGAAAATATATGATGTACCCTAATCCATTCACAGGCCAATAATGAAGGAAAGATAACTCCTCTAGTCTCTAGACTTGATCCTGAAATTTTTTGCCTGAAAAGACAAAAGGAAGGCTTAAAATGAGGGAAAAGAAAAGAGAAAATCTTGTTTCAGTTGTGGGACAGATTACCACTGATGAGTGCTCCCACATGAAGAAAAATATTCCATGGAAAGATGAAATAAGCATAATAAGCAGGGATTTGGTGCTTAGAGGGATCTCTCATACTGCCTCAGAAGGGGAGGAATCAGGGCTCCTGGGGGTAATTGACACCTAGAAGAGTGGGAGGGCATGGACTCAGGGTGGAAATATCAAGGCAAGTATTTTTTTTGGGGGGGGGAATGACTATGAATAAGGGAAAGGTTAATAATTAACTACACAATCAGAGACACAGCAAAATTCCAACCATGAAGCAACATCCTCTCTATTTCCTGTAGGAATTAGTATTTCTAAAAGTGAAGGACAAAAGATAAATGGGAGCGGTGAGCAAGACAATAACATGGAATCTGTTTATAAGAGAGGACCCAAAACAGGTGCACTGGAAGCTTTAATTCCATGAGGAATAGAGTTTAAGAAGGCGCTAAATAAGTATGAGGGCCATGAATCAATGACTAGCATAAACAGAAATAGAAGATAAATAATGAAAAGAATGAGAGGAAGGTCCTTTTAAGAAGATGTAATCTGTCTAAGAACTGTGAATAGAAGGAGAAAAGCATCAGGAATAATCTGGAATCTAGAATTTTTATGAGAGGACAATTTAAAGGTGTCAGAGTAAGCTAACTAGGACCTCATGGACTATGATTCTGCAGGGAAATCAGCCTAGGACCTATCAAAAAGGAAATTCAGAAAACACAAAGAGATATGATTCTAATAAGTAGGAAAAAGAGTTCTCTAAAAAGACAGGTGGCCATACATGGGGACCTCTTCAGCTACTTACATATCTATAGATGATGTCAACAAGGGCAGATTATGGAGAATGAAATTAAAATGTTATAAAAATAATCGTCAAAATAGTGTTAGGATTCCTTAAACACAGAATTATCTGAAACTAAAGAGGAAAATTAGGGACAACAAAGCAAGGTATTTAAACCTCACATCAATCCCATTCCTCTAAGCCAAGGCCTCAAGATTCTCAGAGGATTCTGGTGAGATAGATATCATAACATTGCCACTATCTAATAGATGTATCTCAAAGATGCATGCATTCTGAGGAAGCATCATGGGACTGGTTCCTAATCACTCAGGCATACCAAGGGGTGGGGCAGATAATATCAATAGCCACCATAAAAGACCTAGAACCTTGCCACAAGTTGAGCTAAATCTGTTAACAATCAGCTCTATCACCACTTTCATGATCTCACACTGATTCCCTTACTTGAATCGCTTCTCTTACAACTGGTTTCCCATTTGTCTAGCCCTTCATATTATGACATCTTGTAGATAATTTGGTACAAACCTGGTGAGACTTTCAGACAGTCCCTATTCTCCCCATTCTAAAGCCTGAGCCCTTCATTCCCAGGTAGAGATTGCCTTTTGAATATGCACTGTTTGCCACACCTCCAACACATGTTATTCTCCAATAAGACATATCATATTAAATGGCTAGCCCATGTGTTATTGCTAAACCTCGGACACAAATGAAAACTTTTTTAAAAAATTTCAAGTATAATATTCTTTCATTATGCCATGCTGCCTTACTCCTACTAAAAAGGTCTAGGTGAACATTTCATTTATAAAATTAATGATCATTTAAATAGGTTCTCAGCATGATGGGGGGAAAGCCAATTAAGTAAAGCTGTAAAATCCTAGAGATCAAAAATATCAGGGTAAAAATTGGTAATGCTACAAATACACATAAATTAAATTGAGCTAGTTTATAGTGGAGGGCGGGCTGCTGTGTTTCCCAATGGACCTCAGAGAAGATCAAATTAGGCATGTGTGTGCCATGTCTGCAAAAATATTCCCTCTCCCACCATCTGTATGCTAGATCAAAGACAACTTGCACAGAGGTAGGCAGACTATGCTGATCCATCATTCTCACTGTCATCACACAGATGTTCTCAGTTGAGTTAACAGTCAAAGACTACATCTATATGGGGCTTCTGGATCTACTATTTTGACTGGAATTTTAAAAGTCAATTCAGTACATTGGTTGATACTACAGCCCTGGGTAACACACTCTGAATGTTAAGATGACATAATGTTCGATTTATCCCTATTCATATTTCCACTTGTTAAAAAAAACTGACCTGAGGAAATAGCTCTCATCTGCATAACACTTTGGGTATTTATTTATCCAAAGGATATATTCAATTATATCACTCTATGACTCTACATTTGATTATAAATATGTGCTCCTGGAAAATTGTACTTTAAAGTTTTTTTTTTTAAATCCTATTATTTCTCAGTCTATATCACTGTAAAACTTATTCCTATTGCCATATTACTTTTGTTTTTGTTTTCTGTTTGTTTTTGTTCCATTTTGTTTTGTTTTTTACTGAACCAATTCCCCTTCATGATATCAGTGTGGGGGGAGGGTTAATAAATCTTTATTCTCAAAGGTGCTGTCAACTGAAAGATTAAACACATTGTATATGATCTGTGGTGACCCAGAGCTTTTTCTTTCAAATTATACACATTAGCAAAATGTTTAGTTGGTCCCTGAGAGGCAAGGGGACAGAGACTCAGTTCCTGAATGTGTATGTAACTGGAAATATCTCTGAGGATGTATTTATATTCAAAAACCAAATACAATGTAAGTCGTTGGATTACCCGGTGTTGTGTGTGAGAGACACACAGATAGACAGAGATAGAGAAAGACACAGAGACAGATAAAGAAAGAGAGAGAGAGATTAAAAATGCCAGCTGCCAAAGCCCCACCTAATAATAATGTTATTTTGTCAAAAACATTCAAACCCAGGTATTATTTTTTCCATCATTAAATGAATATTTTTTTCTAACAAAGTAATTACAGACTATCTAATGTCTACAATACAGTGTAGGATTAGAAAGAATAAGAAAAAAACAAAAGCCCTTCCATATTTCTTCTTACAAAGTGACCTCCAAGACTGGTTTTTGAAATGCGCCTCTTTAAAATGAAGAGTTCATACATCTTGTATTCCCTGAGGGAAGACTCATTTTTCTCTGCCTTCCATCTTTAGCTTTTTTGAATTTTTGCTGTACATAATAAATATGACTCCTTTCACAAGTAAAATGAATTCTTGTGAATTGCAGACAAGCATTCTCTTTCAGAAGGAGGAAAGATTGCTACATACTTCTTTAAAATGTAAGGAATTTGACCCCTTATAGAAAGATTTTTTATTTAAAAAAAGTTCTATGACTACAGCCGTCAAAAACTTGAACTATTATGTTCATTTCATAAAAATGACAAAAGAGTTACTGAATTATCCAGAGATATTCAAATGGAGGAAAAGGAAAATGGTCATGAAACAAGGGGACTTGGCATAAAAATTACAAATGTTTCATTGTTCTAAAGTTGGGGGGGAAGCATTTCTTTATTCATTCTATGCTTTCTTTACACAGGAACAATTTGTTGACCTTTGACATTTAAAAAATAGTTGCTAAGTAAAAACATTACCTGGAATGATTCCAGTGAGCATCTTGCAAAGTATTCAAACTATGCCAGGAAATATGACATGCTCAGAGAAAAGGATTCTGAAAAACAAAAATGCTTTGCTTATTTAAAAATATTAAACCATTCAGATTTGTTTTTAAAAGCTATCACACATGGGAGAATCTATATCTGAAAAAGAAATATAATTTTCCTGATTTGGATACATCTTCAATTCTCACATTTTTATTTTTTTTAATTTTTAATGTATCATCTGTCCTCTTATCAGTTAATAATAGATATCCAACAATGAACACATTAGGTAAAAGCTCTGAGTGTACAAATGAGAAATGCTCTATTAAAAAAAAAGACCATTTTGAAAACTGCATTTCCACAATAATAGAATTATTTAAATTGTACCTTTTCATCTGGAATAAAGCTGATAAAAATATGCTTGTGTGGCCAGATGGAATTAAGCAAAACATGGCTCCATATTTGAAATTAGTATAAGTCCTTAGGATTTTATCAGTTTCCAAATCTACTCTTTTTTTAAAAGGACATATATTTAGTACTATTTATAATTATAAGGACAAAATCTCTAACTCCAAAGACAAATATAGTTCCCACCAATCTTCTTTAAAAAAATTTCTAAAAAAGGAAAAAAAAAGAAAAATAATCCCTGCCAGCTTCCTTCCTACATCTTCTGGAAGTTGAAAAGAGTTTAGGAATTCTAAGTGTTCCATTAGCACACACACAACAATAGAATAGGAAGCGGAACACATATTGGCCTTAAAGGAATATTTAGCCCAATAGTCATAAATAGCATGGCTAATTTGGATTGAGTATCAGTGCTAAGACAACATATTAAAAAATTTAGTGTGTTTTTTAAAATATTCACATATGTTAATTTCAAACAGTATTTTCTGGGCAGCTTCTTGGCTTTGTACTCATAATCTTTGAGATTTGGGCCACGTTGCTCAACCTTCTGGGCTTCACTTTCCTCATCTACAAAATAAGTGGACCAAATTTACTGGATAACCTTTAAGGTCCTATAGAGACAGAAATTTATAATCCCATGATTCCTTTTTAATGGAACTATGAAGATATTCTACATTTTACTTCTCTGTCATTTTATCTTAGACTGAAGAACTACTTTTGGTAAGATCTGTGGTGTTTAGAAAGGCTCAAGAGACATAATTTTGGGGTAATTTAATCACTTTATTAATAATGCCAGCATTTTAATAAATGAATGCTCATTTGCCCATCTCTCCCTTAAACCAAAGACTCCTCATCGTGATGAGCTCACAGTTTGTATTCTCTTGGAAGAGTAGGTGTTCCTAAGGGTACCAATCAGAGGTGATTGGTTAACCATTGATGAGACAATGAATATTACAATAAGATGCTAAGCTATATTACAATGAGGATCTTGGGGTACCCAAGTCTTGATCAAAGAGACATCAATTTCCACATCACCTGTCTGACAAAAGAGGGAATCAACATTTTCCCAGACCTGTCTGAGTAATCATAACAAGCAGGAATCCTCTCATTAGCCCAAACTTAGAAATTCTTTGATTAGATCTCAGTCATCCTAACTGGGGAAGTCTTTTCCAAAGACTGAGGTGTGAAGCCCTCAGGGTCCTAAGGGGAGTTGCTAAGACCAGAGCCAATGGTATGAGCACTGACTTCTAATAAATCAGATGCAGGCTAGGACTGTATAAAAAGAGAGGCCAGAACTGAGAGCAGTAGAACTGATACTGGAAGGACTCAGAAGCAGACATTGAGGGAGAGCCAACATCAGGTGAGACTGCAGAGCAGAGAGTGTAGAACAAGAGAGAGTTGTGGAGATCAAAGAGCAGAATCTGCAGAGAGCTACAGGAATTGGAATTCAGGCCAAGGAGAAGGAGCAGGAACTCAGAGTTGACTGAGTTGCATGAGAGAGAGCTGAGCCAAGAGTTAGGATTCATGAGTGATTGTGTACAGGAAGGCCCTAGCAAGGGGGAAGGTCATAGGATGACTTGGCTTCTTGCTTTAACACTATGTTATAATTTCCTTGTTACTACATCGAGGTAGGCTTACTGGTTTTGGAATTTAATGCTACTATATGGAATTGGAATTACTGGTCCTGGGATTGGATTCTCTCGTGTCTAAATACATGTTAAACTTTCTCTGTCTTCTACCTAGAAAATTTCTTATACTTCACGATTCCAAACCATTCAAGCAAGTTCATGGTCCTCCTGAAGGTCATGAATCTTGCCTTACTGCTATATAATGCAAGAGAGAAATAATCACTTCTCTCAAATCAAATCAAGGCAGAAAGGCACCAACTAGAGCACAGAGAAAGAGAGGAAAATTTAAGTTTCTTGTGACTAAGGTAAATATGTTTTAATAATCAGTAGAGAAGTTGAACATCCCTATATTGACACATGTATCTAATTATGCACATGAATTCACAGGTAGGCCCATTCATGACACATTTATCACATAAGTGAGGCCTGTCCAACCTTAGGTTTTTATTGAAACAATAGACAATATATTTTGATTTGCCATTTTAGTGAGAGCTTTGCAGTAGCTTGGCTTTGTTTACTAAAGCATTTATGTAAACATCTATGCTTGTAGGTGGGCCACATAAATCACACTAAGGGACACCTGTGACCTATGGGCTGCATTTTGACAGCCCTGATGTAAGTAAATATGCACCTATTATACATGTACATGTATTGTGTTTGTATAACAACAGGCAATCTCCAACTTATGCATGGAATAAAGTAGATCTCTCTGTTTGGTACTTGGGCATTTTCTCCATAGAAACAAGAGAGCCAACTTACCAGGGCCACATACAGAAGTCCATTTAATCCACATCCTAAACTGTAATAATGCTTAGTACTAGCTTAAATTCTAGGTCCTGGGGTTAAATGCTGTAAGGTATAGGAGGAAGGGAAGGAGGAGGAGGACACAGAGTATAAGCAAGATATTTTCCTTTCCTTTTCTTTGCGTGGTCAACTCTAAGCAAAATTTTGAGATAGGTGAAGCTCATCATTGGTACCCTTCTGATTCTTCCTGTACTCTTCTCACCCTACCTAATTCTGAGGCTCTTAAGAGATCAGTGAATTGATCCTTGGCAAGGTGGTAATATACTAAGGCAAACAGGGGAATCAGTGAAAAGGACAACAGATAGCACAAATTTATTTTCCCAAGTCACAAAACAATTTCCTACTGATATATATTTACCTAATACCTATTACTTTCCCCATTCAATTTTGCAAATGTTGGAATAGAAGATAGACACACAGATTTGATTTAAATGCATGCATAATTTCTCAATGATTTCATACAATTTAACACCAAGGAATGATTTTAATGAGGGAGAATTCTGAATTCAGATTATTAAATTTATGATCAAAGTTTAAGATCAAAAAAATTGGCTTTTTGATTCTAGGTAGAAAAGTCCTCTGAAATTGAAAAGCTTATGTTTCCCTAACAAACACTATGACATGGTCTGGATCCATTAGGAATTTAGCTTTTATTTTTAATTGTGTAGGTAAATTTAATTCATATTAATGTTGAATAAAACTACTTTAAATTTACCAAATAATCATTTTTAAGCAGACACCTATTGTGGGCAACTTGCTTGTGTTATGCACTGGACATACAAAGACAAAAAATGAATTAGTCCCTGCCCTCAAGGGGACTTATGTTCTACAAGTCATGGAATTGATGGAGAGTGGGAGAGGGAAAGGACAGATGGGACATGGAAACCATTAAGTAAATATAAAGTATATAGAGAGGAATAAAATAATTTCAAGAGGGAAAGTGTAACTAAGGAGAATAAAACTGGGGAAAAAATCTTGTACGGGAGGCAGTATGCAAATTGCATTTCGACTGGAACCAGGGATTCTCAAAAAGTTGAAGAGACTAATTCCAGTCACTAGAGACCATGTATGCAAAGGCATGGAAATGGAAGATAGAACGATCCATATAGGGAACAGCTGATGGGCCATTTTGACTGAAACCGAGAGTATGAAGGTAAGGAAAGTGAAGTAAGCCAGAAAGATACGTAGAAACCACACAGGTTTAAATGAGAAGTTGAGGAGGAATTTGCATTTTATCCTAGAGGTAACTGGGAGCCATTGAAGATTTTTGAGCAGGTCTTTGACATGGTCAGGTCAGTGTTTTGGTCACATGAATTTGTAGAGGATGGATTGAAGAAGCAAGAGACAGGAGGCAGGAAATCTAATGAAAAGACTACATATAAAGGGCAGCTAGGTGGTGCAGTGGATAGAGTGCAGTCCCTGGAGTCAGGAAGACCTGAATTAAAATCTGGCCTCAGATTCTTACTAGCTGTGTGATCCTGGGCAAATCACTTAACACTAATTGCCTCTCCCCACCCCCCAAAAAAAGAAAGAAGGAAAAGACTATAAGAATAGATTAGATGTGAGGACATTTGGACAGGGTAATAAAGCACTTACTTCAAAATGTGTTTCAAGTGCTATATAAATGTTAGGTGAGGATAGGAATGGATTCTGCAGTTTGATTGATTTGATTTAAGAAGTTCCTGTATGAAGAAGTTCCCTCTACCAATGAAAAGTTGGCACCTTCTCTTCAAATTAATGTCCTCTTAGAGAGCTATCCAAAGCAGTGGGGTTTATGTGGTCTTCCCAGGGTCACACAACCACTATATATCAGAATCAGAATTCAAACCTAGATCTTCTTGGCCAAAAAGCCAGATCTCTCTCTACTACACCATATTACTTTTCCTTATCCAGGAGTTCCCTGTAACAATGACCCATTATATATATATACACACACACACACACACACACACAATTATAAGGATCATATTCCATGTTATCTCCCATTATGAAACTATTATTATCATTATTTTATTATTGTGTTATTATATAATGATCATATTATATTATTCATTATTTTCAGCCTCCATTATAGCATCCCACCCAGGGCCCTGTTCTGGCATTGACAGTGTGATAGGATTCATAATAACCCCTTGCTAACCCTTCCCCTTCTAAAATGAAATTTCTCTAGTTCAACTATCTCAGTTAAATATTAGTGAGAGATCAATGATTGAACTAAGTCTTATAATGTGTGAATCATTGATAGTCCCTAAACTCTCCAAAGGTTTTTCATTTTTAAAAAAGAATGCTTTCTCCAAATGAAGGAAATGACAGGATTTCATACACTATAACACAATAATAGCGAAATACTTTATGTGTTGTGGGGGAAGATTTTTCAGGACCAGAAGGCCATCTCACAGGCAGATCAGATATGCCCTGAAGTATTCCTTGGCAGTAAGTTCTAAAATTTGGAGCCATATCCAGTGGGCTCCAAATTAGGGTTTTTAGTCAAAGGACTGAATTTAAAGGGTACTTATATAGCATTTCCAATTCTTTGGCTAGTAGAAGACTTTAGCACCTATGTAGGAAGGATAATTAAAGTCTGGCATAACCTTTCCCCCCATGCATTCTACTAGCTGTCCCTACAATCTCCTCTCATCAGCCTTGTACCAGGCCTCCCTAACAGCAATCTCCAGTCAGGATCCTGGGTCTCTATCTCTTTCATTACCCACCTCACCTGAGTATATTATTTCCTAGTTACAGCTCAACTGAAGTAGTTCTACCTTTATACAGCTCCTTTGCCTTAGCCACTTCTAAAGCCTCAGATTTTCTAAAAGGTCCATTTCTTTTTCTTTTTCCAAAATGGATTTCATGGCAAGGATACACTAGATTTGAGGAGGGGAGGACATGGAAATATAGAGGATGGGAAACAGTAGTGGCTGCCATTCCTACACAGAAGTGGTTTGCAAATGATGAGGTTGCCTAGTTTTTATTCTGTTATTATTCAACAGAACTCTAGCCTACAGGTCTTTAAAGTTAACTCCTGTACTGGATTTATGTTTTTTACATTCTTAGTGAATTGATTTCATAGTTCAGTGAGGTTCTATTTATCAATTTCTCTTCTGAGTTCTGGTGGGTTTTTTTATATCACAAAGCAATCAACTTCGAAAATGTCATAATAATTCTGCAGATAGATGCTTACTCACACAGATAGATTCTAAATATATACCTCATCTAGGTCAAAGCACAATTGAATGTTGGATCCCACTGACCAAAATTAATTTTAAAACTATTCAACAGCATTATAAATTTCAGTATTATATCTTAGAAGTGCTAAATTTAGAAAATGCAAAGCAATTCTAAAAATATAACCAGTTCTACATTTGTTTTCTCTTTCCTTGTCAAATATGACAGCTCCAGTCACTACGTAGAAAAGAAAGCTGGAGAAGACAAAAAAATAATTCAAATGAAAAGTTATTTTTCCACAGGTAGGCCATGGTGGGATATCATACACACACACACACACACACACACACACACACACACACACACACACACACACATACACACACACACACACACGCACACACACAGTCCCTGCTAAAATCTGCTCCTTTATTTATTGCTTCCAAGTATAATATGGGTCTACTGATAAATTTTATGTGTGTTGCCTGAGGACCAGCTTAGACAAGTTGAGGGGTTCATTACCCAACTACTGGGAGATAAGATCTTCAATTTCAGCAGTTCCCAAAGGCCATCTACAATATAGTTATAATACAGATATAATATATGTGATCATAGATTAAAGAATTGAAAGGAATGTTAGAGACCACCTGTTCTAATCCCCTCATTTTGCAATTGAGGAAACTGACATGCAGAGATGGTAGGTGATTTGCTGACATCACAGGTACTAAATGGCAGAGCCTGGATTCAAACCCAGGATGTTGGATTCCAAATCCAGCATATATGCTCCAATATATTATCCTGCTGGGTTAGAGAAGAGAGAGCTACAGCAAATGGAATTACACGTCTTGAAGCTCATCTTTGGATTTAATGGAGAATGGGGCTACTCTCAAGTTCTGGAGACTTGTATGACAAAGTTTTAGTAAGAACCTGCTCCTAATGGTTTGGGAAATTGTTACTAGTTACTGTACACATAGTGTCTATGGCTATCTATGTATTTTAGCATCTGGCCACAAACTTATGACCGCGTTGTGACTTTAAAAAACCTTCAGGGTGTGTGCATATATGCTTTTTTTCCTTTTACAAACCTGTAATGAAGGTTGTTTCAGAAGAACAAAGCCCTGGGACAGACATTTGATTAGGGGAAGAACAAGAGGGAATGGAGCTTGTGACAGATGTTTGTATAATGTGGATATTAAATGAGGAATATTTGAACACAGAATTCATTTCTAAGCTGTACTACTTCTTAAGACCAAAGAGCTAGGGATATCCAAGAAATAATAACCTAATGAGATGTAGATGCTTTAAATGGAAGAGTAATTCAGTCTATCCAAAGACCCTAGAAAAGAAATCATTGGGGGCGGAGCCAAGATGGCAGCTGGTAAGCAGGGACTAGAATGAGCTCCACACTGAGTCCCTCCAAAAACCTATAAAAAATGGCTCTGAACCAATTCTAGAATGGCAGAACCCACAGAACAGCAGAGGGAAGCAGGGCTCCAGCCCAGGAGAGCCTGGATGGTCTCTGGGTGAGATC
Organism: Trichosurus vulpecula; assembly: GCF_011100635.1. Taxonomy (NCBI): domain Eukaryota; kingdom Metazoa; phylum Chordata; class Mammalia; order Diprotodontia; family Phalangeridae; genus Trichosurus; species Trichosurus vulpecula. The sequence goes on along the minus strand of NC_050578.1, from coordinate 93,966,532 downwards.
TATTCCACACGGAGCTGGGAGCTGGGAGCTGGGAGCTGGGAGCTGGGAGCTGGGAATGGAGTGGAGCAGAGCCCAGCCTGAGGGGCGTGGAACAACCAAACTTGGAGTCGGGAGGATGGGGCCCCTAGCACCCTGAATATGTGAGCTGCAGCAGTTACCAGACCTCCTCAACCCACAAACACCAAAGACTGCGGAGAAGGTTAGTGGGAAAAGCTGCGGGAGTGGAAGGAGTTTGCGGTTCGGGTTCCAGCCCCAGGGGCAGCAGAGGCGGGGCAGCTACAGTTGCTGCTGCTTCTGGTCTCAGGCCCACCTGGTGGGAGAAATTAAGTGGTGGATCAGAGCAGGAGTGAAGAGCCTGCTGAAGATCTAAGTCCGGTTCGGGCTGGGGGTTCTTGGGGAAGGAGGAGTGCTGGGGTGACAGAGCTGGCACCTCCCCCCCCCAAACGTGGAACATAGAACTCGTTAGTCTACAAGCAGTCATACCCCACTGAAAAACTCAAGGATCAAGTTAGTTGGTTGGGAATATGGCCAGGCAGCGAAAGCACACCCAGATTCAGTCTCAGACTTTGGATTCTTTATTTGGTGACAAAGAAGACCAAAACATACAGCCTAAAGAAGACAACAAAGTCATAGAGCCTACAACAAAAGCCTCCAAGAAAAACAGGAACTGGTCCCAGGCCATGGAAGAGCTCAAAAAGGATTTGGAAAAGCAAGTTAGAGAAGTAGAGGAAAAATTGGGAAGAGAAATGAGAAGGATGCGAGAAAACCATGAAAAACAAGTCAATGACTTGCTAAAGGAGACCCAAAAAAATACTGAAAAATACACTGAAGAAAACAACACCTTAAAAAATAGATTAACTCAAATGGCAAAAGAGCTCCAAAAAGCCAATGAGGAGAAGAATGCCTTAAAAGGCAGAATTAGCCAAATGGAAAAGGAGGGCCAAAAGACCACTGAAGAAAATACTACTTTAAAAATTAGATTGGAGCAAGTGGAAGCTAGTGACTTTATGAGAAATCAGGATATTATAAAACAGAACCAAAGGAATGAAAAAATGGAAGACAATGTGAAATATCTCTTTGGAAAAACCACTGACCTGGAAAATAGATCCAGGAGAGATAATTTAAAAATTATTGGACTACCTGAAAGCCATGATCAAAAAAAGAGTCTAGATACGATCTTTCAAGAAATTATCAAGGAGAACTGCCCTGATATTCTAGAGCCACAGGGCAAAATAGAAATTGAAAGAATCCATCGATCGCCTCCTCAAATAGATCCCAAAAAGAAATCTCCTAGGAATATTGTTGCCAAATTCCAGAGCTCCCAGATCAAGGAGAAAATACTGCAAGCAGCCAGAAAGAAACAATTTGAGTATTGTGGAAACCCAATCAGAATAACCCAAGATCTGGCAGCTTCTACATTAAGAGATCAAAGGGCTTGGAATGCGATATTCCGGAGGTCAGTGGAGCTAGGATTAAAACCTAGAATCACCTACCCAGCAAAACTGAGTATCATGTTCCAAGGCAAAATATGGATTTTCAATAAAATAGAGGACTTTCAAGCTTTCTCAGTGAAAAGACCAGAACTGAATAGAAAATTTGACTTTCAAACACAAGAATCAAGAGAAGCATGAAAAGGTAACCAAGAAAGAGAAATCATAAGGGACTTACTAAAGTTGAACTGTTTTGTTTACCTTCCTACATGGAAAGATGACTTGTACAATTCATGAAACCTCAGTATTAGGGTAGCTGAAGGGGATATGCATATATATATATATATGCATATATATATGTTTAAGTATATATATAAGTGAATGTGAATGTATGTATGTATCTATGTGTATATGTATGTGTATATATATATGTAAAAGAGAGAGAGCAGACACAGGTTAAGGGATGAGAGAGCAAAATGATGAGAGAGGGAGATAGGGAGAGATAGAATGGGGTGGATTATCTCGCATAAAGGTGGCAAGAGGAAGAAGTTCTGTGGGAGGAGGGGAGAGGGCAGGTGAGGGGGGAATGAGTGAACCTTGCTCTCATCAGATTTGGCCTGAGGAGGGAATACCATACATACTCAGTTGGGTATCTTACCCCACAGGAAAGAAGAGGGAGGAAGATAAAAAAAATAAATAAATAAAAGAGGGGGGGATGATGGAGGGGAGGGCAGATGGGGGTGGAGGTAATCAAAAAAACACTTTGAAAAGGGGACAGGGTCAAGGGAGAAAATTCAATAAAGCGGGATGGGTTGGGAAGGAGCAAAATGTAGTTAGTCTTTCACAACATGAGTATTGTGGAAGGGTTATACATAATGATACATGTGTGGCCTAGGTTGAATTGCTTGACTTCTTATGGAGGGTGGGTGGGAAGGGAAGAGGGGAGAGAATTTGGAACTCAAAGTTTTAAAAACAGGTGTTCAAAAACAACAACAAAAAAAAGTTTTTGCATGCAACTAAAAAATAAGATACACAGGCAATGGGGCGTAGAAATTTATCTTGCCCTACAAGAAAGGAAGGGAAAAGGGGATGAGAGGGGAGAGGGGTGATAGAGGGGAGGGCTGACTGGGGAACAGGGCAACCAGAGTATATGCCATCTTGGAGTCGGGGGGAGGGTAGAAATGGGGAGAAAATTTGTAATTCAAACTGTTGTGAAAAATCAATGCTGAAAACCAAATATGTTAAATAAATAAATTTAAATTAACAAAAAAAGAAAAGAAATCATTGTAGGGAACTGGGGTGGGGGGGGTGGATTGAAGAAGAGGAGATTTTATCACAACTAGGATCTAATCTTCATGGCCTATATATAGCTCTTGAAAAAGGGAAAAGGCCAGATACCAATTTAGGCCAATTGGGTAGAACAACCAAACTCTCTAAGTCTACAAACAAAAACTGGGTATCTCTTAAATGTTCCATGGTTTTTGGCTTCATCCCTGTACACAATAAGGATCAAACAGGAGTCACCCAAGATTTCCAAAAAGGTGTAAATGTAATCTCTAGTTCAATGGTAGTTGATTTTAAACAAAGAGCAAGAAGCTTTGGAGTCCAGATAGGTGAACAAAGGAGAGTTAGAATTTTCATGTTCTGTCGTTATTTACATGTTTATGGCAACATACGTAAGTTGCTATAGAAAATGGGAGAAATCTTTGGGGATCAGATAGTAAAACATCATCCTCAAGCCAGAGTTGAGGAGTGAGCAGTGTGAGCTTTTGTAAAGCCTCTGAGCTAGATCTGGCCCTTAGCCATAGTTTACCAACCAATGGATAGAAAGAGCAGGCAATATGTTTTAAAAAGCACTCATTTTAGAGTGAGAAAAATTTGGTTCAGATGCCAGTTCTGCTCCTTACTACCAATGTTAGTTTAGGAAAATCATTTCACTTTTCTAGGCCTGTTTTCTTTTTTGTAAAATGAGGCTACATGAGATAACCTTCCTCTAAAAGCACTTCTAGTTCTAAATCTGTAGTCCTATGATCCATGTACTGGAAATACAAAGCTTCCTTTCCCTGGTAAAGATAGCTATATCTGAGGATTTGAGCTCTGTCTCTCCTCCATTATTCATGGACACCATTTTCAAAGCAGCACTGGGGTGATATGAATAACTCTGATTAGCTATGTCAGGGGAAAATAGGAAGATGAGATATAGCACTGCTAATCCAAAACCCAAACCCAGAAGGACATGTTGGCTTGAGAAAGATGTACAACTGAGATTTGGGTGTAAGAAGGGGGTGGATAGTGGAAACTCACCATAAATCTATATAATGGATGGATAGACATAGACACTTGCAAATGGAATGAGATTTCTATAGAATCCCCTAACAAGATCCCTTGTGATGCTTGGAGTTATGAGGACCAAAAATAAAGGAAAATTTAAGAGTAATGAGTATTCAGAGATTGAGCTAGAAGAAATACTTTCTTTAGAGACTTGTCTAGTAAATGTCTTCTTAAAGACCTAGTTGCCGGGAAAAGAGGGTAGGTGGTGAGTGCTGGGGGCAAATCAATCAATGAAAAACAGGAAAGCAAAGCTGGGTAGCAAGAAGGCTATACAGGATGCTGGGGAGTATCAACTAATATTGTTGTTGTTGATCAGTCATTATAGTTGTGTCTGACACTTTGTGACCATAGTTGGGATTTTCTTGACAAAGATACTGGAATGGTTTGCCACTTCCTTCTCTGGCTCATTTTGAAGATGAGGAAACTAAGGCAAACAGGGCTAAATGACTGGCCCAGGGACACACAGCTAGTAAGTGTCTGAGGCCAGATTTGAACTCAGGTCTTCCCAGCTCCAGTCTTGGAGTTCTATCTACTGCACCACCTAGCATCAACCAACAGTACCTGCTGGGTATGAATAAGAACTTCAATACAGCAGTGTAAAATAGTAGATAGGAGACCTGTTGGGAAGTAGTAACTTACAGCGCTTGGTGGAAACAGGAGAGGACTCTAGGAAGGAACCAATGGAGCACAAATGGTGGAACAAGAGAAGGAAGGGCAAACACAGGGAAACCAAAATTTTTTTCCTCAAAATTTAATTTTTTTTTCTGATGAACAAACATTTATTTTCTCTCCTTATTTCCCTCCCAATTGAATAGTGAAAAAGAAAACCATCAAAACAATTTTGCATACTCAAACAATGAGAACAAAAGACTACATTTGCCACATCTAGAAATGCATGTCTCATTCTGCATTTTAAGTTCATCGCACCTCTCTCTTTATATTGTTGTTATCATCATACACAGTGTTCAAGTTCTATTCACTTCACTTCACTTCACTCTGTGTCAAAACATGAAAGTCTTGCCAGATTCCTCTGAAACTAGGTATTTTGTCATATTTTTATGGTGCAATAATATTCCATTATTGCAAAAATAGCCCAGTAGTTAGACAGCTGGGAAGTCAGGAAGGGCAGATTTCAATTCCAGCCTCAGATGCTTACTTACTAGCTGTGTTACCCTGAAGAAGTCATTTACCCTCTGTTTTTCTCAGTTTCTTCACCCGTAAAATGGAGATCATCATGACCCCTGCCTTCCAGGATTGTTGGAAAGATACAATGAGACAATCTCTATGAAGTGCTATAGAAATGCTATTACATCTGTATGCCATTATGTGTTTAAACATTCTCCAGTAGGTGGGCACCCCTTACTTTGTTTCCAAGTTTTTGTTACCACAAAAAGAGCTGCTATAAATATTCTGAATTTACCCCCTATGAGCTCTACCTTGAGCCTTTTTCCTTCTTTCTCCAGCTAAGGAGAGAGGGGATGTTTGTGTCACCACACACACACACACACACACACACACACACACACACACCTACCTGACTAGGTAAAATCTTTATTCCCCATATCTTTCATTGCCTTAAGGTTCTAAGTTTCTAGGACTTCCCTAAAGTTGAAGTCTTTTATCTTCTACTGCCCCAGAACAGTGGTCTGCTTTCTCACTGGGCTGGGCTCAAAGATTACTGCCACTTACTGACACCTTCTCCTGTTGCCACTCCCTTTAGTGGGCTCAGCCCAGGTTCTTTCTCTTCCTTTCTCTTGTCCTGGAACTCAAAGGATACCTCATCACTGAACTTTGTTAGGGGCTTTTGTACAGTCCTTGCTCCCATTGAAGAGGAGCTCAGCTAGGACTGCCCCTTCTGCTATCCTTGCTTATCTATGCTGCAGATTTGCACAGATGTTGATAATCTTTTTGTTCAATCTTAAATTGAGAGGAGAAGTTTACAGCTGGTCTTGTTTATTTTATTTATTCTTAAATTTTTACTGAGGCCCATCACAACACTGTCTTCCCACAAGGGAAAGCAGCATTGACTATATCTAATCACAGACCTATCCAGTGCTATCAATACAAGGAATCCTGTCTCTGAAAGGAGGTTGCTTCCTATGAAGCAAGACAATTTTCTATAGGGCCATTTGTGAGTTGTTTTTGTTTTCAATAACCTAAAAATATATCTGTTGATATTATGAGCCTATGTCCTTATAAGAGTAGCTGATGTCTATTCTTGGCCATGGCAGGTACTCACATTTCCCAATAATCTAAGAGAGGCAACACAGCAGAGAGGTAGACATGGTGTATCCACAATACTCCATGGCAGGAGGAAGACTCTGTAATCAGGGTTACATATTCATATTCTAGAAAATATTAACATCCACTAAAATTAGACTAATGTGCTGACAAGGAGTGCCAACTGTACTTAGCTTGTGCATGTGTGGAGTTAAATACAAACTTATCTGTAATTTATTAAAATATAATGGAGATTTATTTGAGAATGTCCCCTCCTTTAGACTGAGAAAAGGGTGTGTAATGGTATGTCATAGTATATTTTTTGGCAAGCTTGACATTCCTAAAGGGTGAAGTAATTGGTCTAAGAATTTTACTAGAATAGGATCACAGATTTATATCTGGCAGGGACCTTAGAAGTTGACTAATTTAATCCCTTCATTTAATAGATGAGAAAAATGAAGCCTTGAGAAGTCAAGGAACTCTCTCAAGATCACAGAGGTAACAAGTGGTAAAGGCAAGATTTGAGCCCAAGCTCTCAGATTTCAAATCCAAGGTTCTTTCATCTGCACTATGGTCTTTCATGATATACTTTTTCTGTTTTTATTAACAATATCAACTCATATTTCAATGTCACTTTGCAGTTTACCAAGTCATTTATTCATAAAAATCCTGTAAGATTATATATTTTAAAATTGTCATCCCCATTTTACAGATGATAAAGCTGAGACTAAGGGAAGTTAGGTGACTTTCCTGTGGTCACACAATTACCTAGAGTCAGAGACCAGAAGGTGGGTGAATGTCAGACCTGGGAATTGAGGCTGAGTCTTCTGACTTCAAGGTTAGTGATCTTTCTAGTGTATTGTAATATAATAATGAATAAATGAAAAAGCATTAATTAAGGGCTGACTATGTGCAAAGTAAGTTCTAGGAAAACAAATAGAAAAACAAATCAGTCCCTTCTCTCAAAGGGTTTACATTTTGAAAAGGGGAGACAACATGTACGGAAGTTTTACCTGTAGGACAGATGGAAAGACAACCTACCTGGTTCTTAGTGTGCAGTGGCAAAGCTGAAGACAATGCATCATCTTCAATGTCATTTCCATTAATAATTCATATCTGTTTCTGATATTGAACAATTTAATGACACCAAGGACTTTGGTGTCAACAATTTTCTTTTTCGATTAGGATGAACCAAAATAGTGGAGTAAGAGAAAGACTTGCAGCCAAGCTTTACCACAAAGATTCAGACCAGACTGATTTTTGGATGGGAAATCCAAGAAAAATCACAGTGAGTCATTTTTCCAACCCAAGTCAGCATAGTGAGATATACTGAGGGGTCTGTGGACAATGGGTATGAGTTCTAATAAGGAGCATGACAGCAGGTTAGAGCTGAATGAGGTACTGCCTTTGACTATGTATGAGGTCAAGGAAAGGTCCCAGATCCACACAGAGGGCCCTGGCCTTGTTCAGGAGAAAGAAAGTAGATGTCCACTGACAGCTTTGTCACTCACTGCCTATTGCTGGGTAACAGATGCAATGTAGGACTGAGGTGAGGACTTAATCTTGGTGGTGATATTGAAGGAAAATAAATGATCTTGGGTCTCAGACTGAATAACTAAGCAAGGAACTAATACAGAAGCCCCAAAGAGAGTAGAGTCTCAGATCCAGGTGCAAACCTGCCTGAAGCCTACAGTATCAATAACAAACCAAGAAGAAAGTAACTCCAATATCTACATGAAAAACCTCAAAGATAAATAGCTTGAGCATAAGAACCCTGGCTCTCCTTCCAGCTTAACCTTTATCACTATCATCTGGGGAGACAGCTCCTGTGGATCAGGGGCCAGCCGCCCCAACCCTTTTCCAAACAACTGCCACACACAAGGAAAGAAAGCCAGCCTAAGGGAAGTAGCAAGGCACACTGAGTGAGAGATAGGAGGCAGCACGTGCCAATCAAATCAAAACACCACAACCACCTTGATTATTATTTCCCCTTAAATACTGATGGAGAAGTCTGAGCCCGAGAGCATTAGGAATTGCAGTGTCTTCTAACCCACCAGACCTACTTCCAACCAAACCTCTACAGCTATCATTGAGGGGAGAAATCATTGTGGAGAAAGGGCCCTCCTCATCACCATCAGCAACAACTGCTGACCAGTTGCCACCAACAGAGCAGCACAGGAGCCTTGGAGTGCCAGCACCTCCCAGACCACTGACTCTACTTCTAGCCAGGCCCACAGCCATCATCTGGGGAGACAGCTCATGTGGAGCAAGGACCAGCCTTCCCCATCAACTGCCAACCAACTGGCACTCAAAGGTCAGGCAAGCCAGTACGGCTGAGAAAACAAAACACTCTAAGAGGGAGACAGGTGGTAGCACATGCCAGAGAAGTCAAACCACCACACTGAGCACCGTTTGCCCTCAGACCTTGACAGATACAAGCCAGGACCCTGAATCCAAGAGCCTGAGGAATAGCAATGCTTTTAGTCCAGTGCCCACAGCCATCATTGTGGAGGCAACTCCTGCAGAGATGCAGCCTGGCCACTGCTCCTGCAGGTGTAACAGCTCCAGCTACTGAAGACTCTGAAAAGAAAGTTCTTGGCACCAAAGTTCTTGGTACGATCAAATTATTCAACATCAGAAGATAGCTAGTATTTTATCAGTGGAAATGACATGAAAAAAGAGGTATAAATATCTGCTTTACTGCTATACTGTGAGGATTATAGGACTTTTCCATCTGAATTGTTTAAATATTCCATATGCATTATTTCTATCAACAGAATGTGAGTTGCTTGAGAGAAGTGGCTGTCTTACTTTTCTCTTTGTGTCCTAACTATGTAGCATAGTGCTTTGCACAAAGTAGAAGCTTAATAAATATTCATTCAAGTTCAATGAGAATTCCTGCAAGAGAAAAAAATTAAATTTAAAAGTGTGAAAATGATTTTATAAATGAAATGAAAGCACTAGAGGAAAAGATTGGGAAAGATATGAAGCCCTGGAAGAAGGAATTGGAAAGAGAATGAATAGATTGGCTGGTTGTTTGCTTGGTTGTTTTCCTTCATTCTTAAAGAGGACCAAAATGATATCATTATGTTAGAGTCAAGTTACAGTGTGTCCAACTGTGGCTGATCAGACTAATACAAACCCGTAATGTTTATCGCAAGTTGGGCACAAATAGTCTGTGTGAACATTTGAGGTGTATTCTCTCAATTTGTGCATCATGTGTTTCTTTTGACGTATTTCATTTCTGCTTTGTTCATAGAGCACAGCACCTTTTTTGATGTGGGCATGCCATGCTTAGTTGTCCTGTGCCAGTGCCTCCCATGTCACACAATCAATTCCAAAGTTCTTAAGAGAGACCTTGAGAGTGTCCCTGTATCACTTCTTCTGACCACTATGTGAATGCTTTCCTTGTGTGAGTTCCCCTTAAAATAGTCTTTTGGGCAAGCAGACATTTTGCACTTGAACAATATGGCCAGCCCATCAAAGTTGCACTTTATGAAGTAGAGTTGGCAGTTTAGTTCAAGAAAGGACCTCAGTGTCTGGTATCTTATTCTGCCAGTTGTCCTACAGAATCTTCCTAAGACAATTCACATGGAAGTGATTGTTTCCTGGCATGGCACTGGTACATTGTCCAGGTTTGACAGGCATACAACAATGAGGTCAGCACAACAGCTCTGTAGACCTTCAATTTGGTAGTCAGTCTAATATATCTTCTCTCCCACACTTTCCTTTGGAGCCTCCCAAACACTGAGCTATGTGTGTCAACCTCATTATCAACATGTACATCCCTGGAAAGTACACTACCAAGGTAAGTGAACTTACCTTCTCCATTTGCTGTAACTGATGGTTCCACATATGGATGGTGTGGTGATGGCTGATGGAGCACCTGCATTTTCTTGGTGTTAATTATTAGGCGAAAATTAGCACAAGCAGCAGAGGATTGATCCCTACTTCATTGCATCTCAGCTCCAGAGGCTGCATTAAGTGCACAATCACCTGCAAACAGAAAATCATGCACCAACACTCCCTCCACTTTGGCCTTGGCTTGTAGCCTTTTCAAGTTGAAGAATTTACCATCAGTGCAGTAGCTGTTCTTGATGCCATATTCATCCTCATTGAAAGCATTTAACAATATGGCTGAAGATATCATGCTAAAAATCAGGAGAGCAAGCACACAGCCTTGTTTCACTCCATTGGTGACTGAAAAAACCCAAGAGCATTGTCCATTATCCAGAACCCAGCTGGAACTTCACCTAGGGAGGGATTGTCTTTAACCTGAGGTAAATAGTCAGTGGCCTCAGCATTGATTGATAAGAGTCTGTTGAGAATATTATGGAAGTGTTCAGCCCATCTCTCTAGGATCTTGTCCTTATTACTGATCAATGTGGCTCCATCAGCACTGCGTAGTTGGGATGCACCATAGGTCTTTGGCCCATAAACAGCCTTCAGGGCTTCATAAAAGTGATTTGGATTGTTACTATCAGCATAAAACTGAATTTCATCTCTCTTTTTACTGAGCCAAGAGTCCTGCATCTCTCTAAGCTTTGCTTGTACTTTACTTTTGATGGAATGAAATGTTGCCTTCTTAGAAATGTTTGAACTATCCTGCTGGTAAACCCTGTGGAATTCTCGTTTTTCATTTAGCAGCTTCTGAATTTCCCCATCATTTTTGTCAAACCAGTCTTGATGTTTGTGAGTATTCTGACCCAGGCAAGCAAATGCAGTGCTATACACCAAATCTCTGAAAGCTGTCCACACTTTTTCTGCTCCACTGTTACTAATTGTGTTTTGGCTCAACTTTCCCTCCAAGTTGGAAACAAACTGTTCCTTCTCAGAGAAGAGTTCTAATATGTTGACATTAATTCTTCTGGTGGTTATTTTGCCTTGGGGACTCTGCTTTTTTGAATGAGAATATTTAGCTTGGAGAGCTAAATAAGTCTATGATCAGTCCAGCACTCTGTGCCACACATTGCCTTCATCACTCTCACATCCTGACCTTCTCTTCTCCTTATAAACACATAGTGTATTAAAGGCCAATGTTTGCTGGGAGAGTTCCTCCACAAAATTTTATTGTGTTTAGATAAATGGAAGACAGTATTGGTGATGAGGTCATGAGATACACAAGTCTTCAGTAATAAGTGACCATTGCTTTTGCTGTTTCCAACTCTCTTCCTACCCAGAGCTCCCTGAAGAGGCTGGTACTCTGAGCCTACACTAGCATTAAAGTCATCCAGAATTATAAGCTAGTCCTCTTTTGAAACACTGATGATAAGGGTATTCAGGTCTTCGCAAAATTTTTCTCTGAACTCATCAGGGTTTATCATCAGGGTGAGAGCATAGGCTTTGATGATGGTAGTGTGATGTTTTCCTGCAAGTGGAAAGCATGTTGTCATGAGCCTCTCATTAAGTCTTTTCTATGCATACAAGCTTGTTGTCTAGCTTAGTTTTTTTTTAAATTTATTTTTAATTTTAAGTTTACAAAACTCAGTTCCACAAGTTTTTGACTTCCAAGTTTTCTCCCCCTGCCTCTCCTCTGCCCTCCCCCTAAAGATGGCATGTAATCTGATATAGGTTCTATATACACCTTCACATTAAACTTATTTACACAATAGTCAAATTGTAAAGAAGAATTATAACCAATAGAATGAATCAGGAGAAAGAAGAAACAGAACCAAAAAGGGGGGGAAGAAAAGAGAGCAAAGAGTTTGCTCAATCTGCCCTCAGACTCTGTAATTCTTTCTCTGTGTGGATAGCTTTTTCCATCAAGAATCTTTTGGAGCTGTCTTTGAACCTTTTATTGCTAAGAGTCAAGTCTATCAAAGTTAGTCATCACAGATACCATATATCTGTAATCGCGCATAATGTTTTCCTGGTTCTGCTCCCCTCCCTCAGGATCATATCACTTAAGTGTTTCCAGGATATTATGAAGTGTGTCTGCTCCTCATTTCTTATAGCACAATAGTATTCCATTACACTCATATGCCACAACTTGTTTAGCCATTCCTCAATTGATGGGCATTCCCTTGATTTCCAATTCTTTGCAACCAAAAAAGAGCTGCTATAAATATTATTGTACATACAGATCCCTTTCCCACTTGTGTGATCTCTTTGGGATGCAGCCTTAGGAGTATTGCTGTACATTTTTATAGCCCTTTGGGAATAGTTCCAAATTGCTCTCCAGAGTGGCTGGATCAGTTCACAACTCCACCAACAATGTAATAGTGTTCCAATTTTCCCACATCCTCTCCAGCATTTATTATTTTCCTGTTTTGTCATGTTAAACAATCTGACAGGAGAGATGTGGTACCTAAAAGTTGCTTTGATTTGCAATTCTCTAATCAATAGTGATTTAGAGCATTTTTCATACGTCTACAGATATTTTCATTTCTTCCTATGAAAATTGCCTATTCATATCCTTTGACCATTTATCAATTGGGAAATGACTTGTATTCCTACAAATTTGATTCAGTTCCCTGTACGTTTTAGAAACAAGGCCTTTATCAGAGACACTGCTTGTAAAAATTCTTTCCCAATTTTCTGCTTCCCTCCAAATGTTAGTTGCATTGGCTTCATCTGTACAAAAACTCTCCAATTTAACGTAATCAAAATTATCCATTTTCCATTTTGTAACACTCCCTATTTCTTGTTTGGTCATAAATTCTTCCCTTCTCCATAAATCTGACAGGTAAACTATTTCTTGCTCTCCCAAATTGTTTATAGTATTAGCTTTTATACCTAAATTGTGAACCCATTTTAACTTTATTTTGGTATATGCTATAAAAGATTGGTCTATGCCCAGTTTCTGCCTCACTATTTTCCAGTTTTTCCAGCAGTTATTGTGATATAGTGAATCCTGAACCCAGAAGCTGAACTCTTCGGGTTCATCATTGCTATAGTTGTTCACTACTACGTCTTGTGTAACTAACCTATTCCACTGATCCACCATTCTATTTCTTATCCAGTACCAAGCATCTTTGAAGACTGCTGCTTTATAATACAGTTTAATATCTGGTATGGCTAGGGTACATTCCATAGTATTTCTTTTCATTAATTCTCTTGATATTCTGGACCCGTTTTCCTTCCAGATGAATTTTGTTATTATTTTATCCAGCTCTGTTAAATAATTTTTGGAAGTTTGATTCATATGACACTGAATAAGCAAATTAATTTAGGTAAAATTGTTATTTTTATTATATTAGCTCAGCCTAACCATGGACAACTGGTGTTTCTTCCATTTATTTAGATCTGACTTTATTTGTGTGAAAAGTGTTTTGTAACTGGGTTCATATAGGTCCTGAGTTTGTCTTGGCAAGTAGACTCCCAAATATTTTATAGTGTCTACAGTAACTTTAAATTGAATTTCTCTTTCTATCCCTTGCTGTTGGGCTTTGTTAATAATATATAAGAATAAGGAGGATTTATTTGGGTTTTTTTAATATCCTGCAACTTTGCTAAAATTATTTATTATTTCAAGTAGTTTTTTTCACTGGATTATCTAAGTAAATCATCATATCATTAGCTTTTCCTTTGCCTATTCTAATTCCTTCAATTTCTTTTTCTTCTCTTATTGCTAAACCTAACATTTCTAGTACCAAATTGAATGATAGGGATGATAATGGACATCCTTGTTTCACAACCTGATCATACTGGGAATGAATCTAACTTATCCCCATTACATACAATGCTTGCTGATTGTTTTAGGTAGATGCTACTTACAATTTTAAGGAAGACTCCATTTATTCTTATGCTTTCTAGTGTTTATAATAGGAATGGATGTTGTATTTTTTCAAAAGCTTTTTCTTCATCTATTGAGATAATCATGTGGTTTCTGCTAGTGTTTTGTTGTTGATATGATCAATTATGTTGATAGTTTTCCTCATATTGAACCAGCCTTGCATTCCTGGGATAACTCCTACCTGGTCAAAGTGTATTATTCTCGTGATAAGTTGCTGCAATATTTTTGCTAATATTTTATTTAATATTTTTGCATCAATATTCATTAGGGAAATTGGTTTATAATTTTCTTTCTCTGTTTTGGCTCTTCCCAGTTTAGGTATTAGTACCATATTTGTGTCATAAAAAGAATTTGGTGGGACTCCTTCTTTGCCTATTTTCTCAAATAGTCTATAAAGTATGGAAATTAATTGTTCTTTTAATGTTTGATAGAATTCACATGTAAAACCATCTGGCCCTAGACATTTTTTTCTTAGGCTTGATGGCTTGCTCAATTTCTTTTTCAGAGATGGGGTTATTTAGGTATTTTACTTCTGCTTCTGTTAATCTGGGCAAGGTATATTTTTGTAACCTAGCTTAATTTTGATAGCAAAACCTACACTAGCTTCACAGCACTGCCCTTCACTGCGGGCACTCCATGGAAACATGTATCCAGCTCCAGCTTCAGTAAGCTGGCTTTCATTGGTATGCCTTGTATCACTCAGGGCTGCTAAAAGAGCTGTTCATCTTCTAGGTCTACTGGATTTTGTGTTGTCTCTAACTGTACACACATTCCATGAGCCTATGGTGAGTGGCATTATCTTTGCAGATGTTTTGTTCATTTTGTGTGTGTGTGTGTGTGTTTCAACTGCAGAGTGGGATTGCCACCTGCTTTGGTAATCAGGTCATGGTTGGGTAAGCAGACAATTTTTAGAGCACCTTTTCTAGCCCCTTTCTCACACCAGGAGGCGAGCAATGCAATTCTTTTTTTCAGTATTACCCGGGAATATTATTTGACCGTGTTCAGACAGCTAGTTAATGGAAAGGTTGGAAGTAAGCTTAAGTTTCCTGACTCCTAGCCATTTCTTTATATCACCAATAAATCTATACCTCTAGTTCAGCTCCACAAATTATTGTCTATAAACCATCTTGTCATTAAATTGAAGGAGCCATTACAAATTTTAGGCTCCAGTGTCTAAAGCATTGAAACTCTAATTCATTTTCCCAACATCCACACCCTTAATTAGAAAAGTTAAAAGTTTTTGTTCATAAAACCCTTAAAGTTATTAAAAAACAGAGGCTGTAAACATTATTTTCATAAACCATATGGGTGTGTCACTTGATGACAAGCTGGGAATTTCTTTCCAATTGTACCTTAGATTGCAACGTCCATATTTTGAAAATCTCCATGGATAAAAGAGCACTGCCTCACATAGCAAGAAGGATCTATCACTGAGAGAGGAAGGATAACACTTTTAGCACTTATCCGTCAGCTCTGGTTTCAAAACTGAAGAGGGATATGTAAGGAATTCCCATGGAAATGGAAAGCAGAAGATTCTGGTCATTTGACTGTCCCTGAAAGTAAAGGATGAGGCAACCTACTGGATGGTTCATGGCCAACTTGGTCCTGATGTCTTGATCAGCTTCTCTCTGAAACCAGCCTGGATCTTTTAGTATTTTTTGTTCTGATCACTGAGGGAGGTCTCATTCTGAGATGCCCACTCTTCTCAAGAGTTTGATCACGGATTCATAAATGGGAAAGGGTTAACAACTTTTCCTACTTCTCTTGATTCTTGTGTTCAAAAGTCAGATTTTCTATTCAGCTCTGGTCTTTTCACTGAGAAAGCTTGAAATTTTATTGAAAATCCATATTTTGTTTTGGAGCATGATACTTATGTTTGCTGGGTAGGTGATTCTTGGTTTTAATCCTAGCTCCATTGACCTCCAGAATATTGTATTCCAAGCCCTTCGATCCCTTAATGTAGAAGCTGCTAGATCTTGTGTTATCCTGTGTATTAGGAGGGCAGAGTTTATAATCTCAAAGAGGGTCATAAACATGTCTGAAAGGTTCGGAACCGCCGGATATAAGAAACTCTCAAAGTAGAAGGCAGAAGAATCAAAACATATATTTAGGCTCCACAGTAACCAACCCATGAACCAGCAACCCCATTTTGATATATTGATCAAAAGCTTCCAGGCCCAATAAGTACGCCTTGAAAGAGTAACCAGGAGGCTACAGAGAAGCATGATTGCATAAAGCAAAATCATGCTTCCCCCTCTATGGTAAAAAGATTACCCACTGGCCTGAAGTCCTTGTTCAGCTTCCTCCCATAGGTCAGCTCTGCTACTGGCAGCTCCTGCTTCAGCTGTGGCTGTGGCTGTGGCTATAGCAGCCTCTGGCTCCAACGGGAGCTGCTTTTAACCATCCAGCTTCTGCGGGGGTGTAAGGTACACCGGGGAAAGCACAGGTTCTTTCAATCTGCTTAAGCAAGGTGAAGGGGTTGACCAGGAAAGCACAGGTTCTTTCCATCAGCTTAAGCAAGGTGAAGGGGTTGACCGGGAAAGCACAGGTTCTTTCCATCAGCTTAAGCAAGGGAAGCAAGGTGAAGGGGCCGACAAGCTTACTCCAGTCCAACATACAAACAGCATTCAGTTCAGGGGAAAAAGCCAAACTAGTCAAGGGCACTTGTTGACTAAGTGCTAAGGAGCCCATTTTTGGTTGCCAACACATCCTGATTGTGTTTTCACAATACTCAAATGGTTTCTTTCTATCTGCTTGCAGTATTTTCTCCTTGATCTGGGAGCTCTGTAATTTGGTGACAATATTCCTAGGACTTTTCTTTTTGGGATCTTTTCCAGGAGGCGATTGGTGGATTCTTTCAATTTTACCCTCTGGCTGTAGAATATCAGGGCAGTTCTCCTTGATAATTTCTTGAAAGATAATATCTAGGCTCTTTTTCTATCATGGCTTTCAGGTAGTCAATAATTTTTAATTTATCTCTCCTGGATCTATTTTCCAGGTCAGTGGTTTTTGCAATGAGATATTTCACATTGTCTTCCACTTTTTCATTCTTTTGTTTCTGTTTCATAATATCTTGATTTCTCATAAAGTCACTACCTTCCACTAGCTCCAATCTAATTTTTAAGGTAGTAGTTTCTTCAGTGGTCTTTTGGACCTCCTTTTCCATTTGACTAATTCTGCTTTTCAAGGCATTCTCCTCCTCATTGGCTTTTTGGAGCTCTTTTGCCTTTTGAGTTAGTCTATTTTTTGAGGTGTTATTTTCTTCAGTATTTTTTGGGTCTCCTTTAGCAAGTCATTGACTTGTTTTTCATGGTTTTCTCACATCACTCTCATTTCTCTTCCCAATTTTTCCTCTACCTCTCTTATGAGCTTTTCCAAATCCTTTTTGAGGTCTTCCATGGCCTGAGCCCAATTCATATTTTTCTTGGAGGCTTTTGATGTAGGCTCATTTACTTGTTGACTTCTTCTGGCTGTATGTTTGGATCTTCTTCGTCACCAAAAAAAGATTCCAAAGTCTGAGTCTGAATCTGGGTCCATTTTCACTGCCTGGCCATGTTCCCAGCCAACTACTTGACCCTTGAGCTTTTTGTAAAGGTATGACTTCTTGTAGAGTAGAGAGTACTTTGTCCCAAGCTTTAGGGGCCTTGTGCTGCTGTTTTCAGAGCTACTTCGACACAGCAAGCTCTGCTACACCAGCGCTCCTCCTGAACCAAGAACTGCCAACCTGGACCATGACTCAGAACCAAGCAGGCTCTACACTCCCGCTCTGATCCGATCTGCCGCTTAATTCTTCCCACCTGATGGGCCTCGGGTCAGAAGTAACTGCAGCTGGAAGCAGCCCCAGAGCTGCACCACTTCCACACCCCTGGGGCTGGGGCACACTCCTTTCACTCAGTTCTAGAAATTCTACCCAATAACCTTCTCTGTTGTCTTTGGTGTTTGTGGGTTGAGAAGTCTGGTAACTGCCACAGCTCAATGATTCAGGGCCCTGTAGCTTGTTCTGCCCAGCTGCTGGTCTGGTTGGTCCTGGCACAGCCCAGACTGGGCTGTGCTCTGCTCCACTCCCACCTACATATTGTAGACCCTTCCCTGTGACCATCCAGGCTTTCCTGGGCTGGAGCCCTGCTTCCCTCTGTTATTTCATGGGTTCTGCAGCTCTTGAACTTATTCAGAGCCATTTTTATAGGTGTTTGGAGGGACCTGGGCGGGGAGCTCATGCATGTCCCTGCTTTCCAGCCACCATCTTGGCTCCACCCCCAAGCAATGCAATTCTTAAAATGCTTCTCAGACACCCAGGGAGAAGCCAAATCCCACTGCTGCTTCCAGAGAAAAGACAACCCAGTGTATCTCCTCCTGCTGCTTCATCACTTGCCTGTCACCACAGGACTTTGAGATAGGTAAAATGGTAAAATGATATGGGTGATGTCTTTTGATTCATGTGTTATGTGGATTTCAGTGAGGCAAAGTCATACAAGATTGTCAGCCTCACTCCTCCAGAGTCATCGCAGTCTAGTAACAGGACAGAGTCAAGGTGACAGGTGATGGCTCAAGATTCAGTGGATGACTTTGTTGTCTTCAGTGTCTAATCAAGCTCTGAGTGCTCCACAGTGCCTGCTTCAGCTGCCTTTAAGGCTGCTGGAACAGATTGTTCTCATCTTCCCATTACACCAGGAGAAGTTTTCACATGTTTGGGTAGACACCTCTCTAACTCACCAATGGGTTTGAGACCACTCAGTTATCCTCAACCTGGTTTAGCCTGTCTGCCAAAATGTTTTACCAGGATGCGGCCACTGCACATGTTACAGCTTCTTGGAGCCATAGGTGAGAGTTAGGTGGAACAGGTGGACACCAAAGTGGAAAGCTTGACACAAAAGATACAAAATCTTTACCAATTAACAGATGAACTGAAAATCCGAATGAATCAAATAGAAATTGACTCTGTGAGAAAACAAATATTAAAACAAAGTCAAAAGAATGAAAAGTAGAAAAAATGTAAAGTATCCCATAACCAAAAAAAAGTGATTTGTAAAACAGATCAAGGAGAAATAATTTAAGAATCATTGGAATATCTGAAAGCCATGACCAAAAAAGGGGGGTGGAGTGGCTATGTATCATATCCCAAGAAAGGATAAAAGAAAATTGTCAGGGATGGGAGGTAATTAGAACCAGGGGGCAAAGGGAAAATACAAAGAATCCACCAATCACTTCCTGAAAGAAATGACAAAACTAAAACTCCCAGGACAAACTTAACCAAAATCCAGGACTTACAGATCAAAGAAAAAAATACTTAAAGGCGCCAAAAAGAAAGAATTCAAGTTCTAAGGAGCCATAGTCACTATCGGGGGAAGGTGAAGGGAATAAACATTTATATTGTTCCTGCTACAAGTCAGGCACTGTGTTGAGTCCTTTACAAATATTATCTCATTTGATCCTTACAACAACCCCACAACGTAGGAGCTGTTATTGTCCTCATTTTACAGTTGAGGAAACTGAGGCAAATGGAGATTAAGTGATTTCCTGAGGGTCACATAAGTGTTTGAAGTCATACTGAACTCAAGTCTTCTTAAATCCAGGTCCACTGTTGCACCACCTAGCTATGTAAAATGAGATTTGTCAGCCACCATTATGAAGGCATAGAGAGCTTAGAATATAATATTCCAGAAGGCAAAAGATGCAAATTTACAACCAAGAATAACTTACCCAGGAAAATTGGATATAATCCTTAAGGGAAAAATGAATCATATATGAGAGGAATTAACATTCCTGATGGAAAGATTAGAACTAAATGGAAACTTTGAAGTTCAATCACAAGAGTCAAGAGAAACATAAAATTGTAAATATGAGCAAGCAATCATAAGAGACTTTTTTGCATCTTGGTTTTAAATGGATGAAACTTTTACATTCTAATATAGGGAAAATATTCATATGTTCCTTCAGAACCATCATCATTAGGAGACAGAGGATTTCAGAAAAACATGGCAAAACCTTGAGGAACTGATGCGAAGTAAAGTGAACAGAACCAGGAGATCATTGTGCACGGTAATAGCAGTGTTATAATGATGATCAGCTGTGAAAGATCAGTAAAATGATCCAAGAAAATTCCAAAGGATTCATGACGAAAAAATGGTACATACCTCCAGAGAGAGAACTGAACTCTGAGTGCAAACTGAAATATAATTTTCTGACTTTATTTTTCTTGCTGTTTTAAAAATTATGGATAATATGGAAATGTTAGGCATGATTTCAGATGTATAATTGATATACTGCTTGCCTTCTCAGTAAGTGGGGGAGGGATGTTAGAGAAAGGGATAGAATTTGGAACTCAAAATTCAAAAAGAAAAATATGTTAAAAATAAATAATATAAAATATAAACAGCAAAAAAAAAAAAAAGAAATAAGCATAATCCAGTGAAAGAAATTCCTACATTGGCCATGTTCAAATATTCCTATCACCTTCTGTATTTTAAGTCCATCACCTTCCTGAAAGGAGGTGGGAAGCATGATTCATCTTCAGTTCTCCAGACTTAGACTTTATCATTTTATTAATCAGAGTTCTGAAGCAAAGGTGTCAAACACATGGTTGCTAGATTAAAATGTAATTGGGAAATATGTAGCAAATAAATATAAATAAAATAGAACATTTAAAAGGAGTGAAAGAGGAAGTCTAATAAGACAAAGGCCCTGGGAACAGTTTGGCTATGTTTTAATCATTTAAAAAAGAAAGAAGGAAAAGAAAAGAAAAAAAAGAAAGGAAAGGGGCAAGGGAGAAAAGTGGGGCAAATCATATATTTCAGAGAGTCAGATGCAGAAGTAAAAGACAAGCAAAGAGAAAAGGACAGAGAAAACAGGTGACCCTTATTTTCTTCTCATACAAACATACACAAAATTGGGTGCAGAAATACAAATTTAACATAACAGGGAAACAAAAGAGAATACAATTAAGAAAGGTATTAGTCCTAAGTAAAACCATCCCTAATTGCTAAAGGTGGGTCATTGAAGAGGTGCTCAAAAGGATGGAAATAAAGAATAAGAAGCTATGATTGGAGTCTAGGGGAGAAAAAGAGAAGAGGTGTACTGAATAGAAGTTAATTGCATCAAACCTTGAGTACTGGCAGTGAGTATAGTCCTCTATCTCCACCCCCTCAAGGGAACAAAAAAAATATGAGAAAAAAAAGGAAGGAAAAAAAGACGTAATTAACAATCATCACTGTGAATGTGAATGAAGTTAACTCACTATAAAATCAAAGATAGCAGAATGGATTTGAACCCAGAATCCCACAATATGTTGCTTAAAAGAAAGATGTTTTAAAAAGAAATAAAAACTCAGAGTTAAAATAAAGGGCTAAAGTAGAATATGTTGTTTCAATTCTACTTAAAAAAGTGGTGGAGGAAGAAGGAGCAATTATGATTTCAGACAAAGAAACAGCAAAAGCAGACATAGCCAAACTACATTTTGGGGAAGAGTTTTATAGACAATGAATTAATATCACATTAAACATATATGTGCCACATTTGTAGCATCTACATTCTCAAGGGAAAAGTTAAAAAAGGGGGAAATACAGAGGAAAAATTTAATAGGAAGCACAAGTTATCCTCCTCAGATCTACATAAATCTAATTTTTAAAAAGAGAGAGAATTTAAATATCTTTTAGAAAAGTTAAATGTGATAGAATATTGGCTGGAAATAAAGGAATATACCTATTTTCAATGTGTATGGCACCTTCACAAAAAAGAATACATATTAGAACACAAAAAACTTCACAAATGCAAAATATTAAACCTGTGTTTTACAGAATTCAATGAAATAAAACTATGTGAAATAGTAGGCTGCTAAAAATTATTATTATTAACTGCAGACTAAAAAGATTTGGCCCAAAAATGTTTTAGTCAAAAAGAAAATAATAGGAAAAAAAGTTATTTTAAAGGTAATGACAACAATGAGATAACATACCAAAATTTTTGGCCTATAGCCAAATCATTCCCTGGGAGAATATACATATCTCTGGACACTTTCATCAGTAAAAGAAAAAGAACAAAACAATGAATTGGGCATGCAACTAAAAAAACTCTAGAAAACCAACAGATTAAAAAAAAACTAATTAATCACCTGAATTCTGAAATGCTGAAAATCAAAAAGATTAGTAAAACTGAAAGGAGGAAAAAATATCCATTAGGAAAAAGAACTTTTAAAAAAAATAAAATGGATAAACCATTAGCTAATTTCATTTTTTTAAAAGAAATAAGAAAACTAAATATCAGAAATTAAGAAGATGAATTCACAATAAATTGAGATATAAAGAAAAATATAAGAAACTACTTCTAACAATATAATAATAAAATTAAGCTAGTTCAATATTAGGAAAACTATAACATAATTGACTACATTAATAAAAAAACAAAAAGCATATGTTTATATCAATAGATACAGAAAAAGGCTTTTTCGCAAGATAAAACACTATCCTTGTTTTCAAAAAATACTAGATAGCATAGGAATAAATGAGTCATTCCTTAAAATGTTAACATGGAGAATTTTCAGAGAAACCTAAAATTTTAAAGATAGCACTATTTCCAATGGAAATAAACAAGAGCCCTTTCCAGTAAGAACAAAAGTAAAGATAAGATTCTATTGTCACCATTACTATTCATCATAGTATTATATACAAACACTATAGTGAAACGACAAGAAAAGGGAACTGAAAGAATAAGCATATAGGCAATGAGGAAACAAAGTTATTGATATTTATGGATGACATGATGATTTGCTTAGTGTCTTAAATAGTCAACTAAAAAATTAAATGAAATAATTAACAATTTCAGCAGAGTTGAAGTTTATACAAATAAACCCCCATAAACTTTCTTTCTTCATATTACTCAACAAAACCAAGCAAGAATACATAGAAAGAAAATTCAATTTAGAATAACTAGAGAATGAATAAAATACTTGGGAGTCTACTTGCCAAGACACTCATTGGACATATACTAATAAAACTTCAAAACAATCTTTGAACAAATAAAGACAGATTTAAATAGAGAAATATTAATTGTTTGCGGGGAAATTGAGCAAATAGAAGAAAAAATTGCAATTCTGACTCACAAAATCAAATAATCTCACAGAAATTTACTCTATGAACTACATCTCACACCAGGTAAGCTTCAAATGGGTACATGACTTAGAAAATAAATAAATTAGGAGATCAAGGAAGGAATTACCTGCCATATTTATGTCAAATGTCTATGTCAAAACAAGGGACAGAGAAGATGAGAAAAAGTAAAATGAACAATTTTGATTGCATAATATTAAAAAATATTTTGTACAAACAAAACCAATGCATCTAAAATTAGAAGAGAACTGTGTATATGGGGGGGGGGGGATATTTACACCATGTCTCTGATAAAGGTATCAATTCTAAGCTATGTAGGAAATTGATTCAAACTTATAAGACTAAGATGTATTCCCCAATAGATAAATGGTGAAAGGATATGAATATGTGGTCTTCAGAGGAAGAAATTCATTAATCAAGGAATGGCTGAACATGGTATATTAGTGTGATGTAACCCTAGTGTGCTATTAGAAAATCCTGGAAAGAGATATATCAACTGATGCAGAGTGAAATAAGCAGAACAAGAACAATTTACATAATCACGGTAATATTGTGAAGATAAACAGCTTTGAAAGACTTAACTTTGATCAATACAATAATCAACCATGATTCCAGAAGACTAAGGATGAAATATGGTATCTGCCTTCTGCTGGAAAGTTGATGGATTTACATACACACATATATACATATATGCACATATTTATATAACCACCTATATGAATAAATATGTGTGCATATGTCTGTGTAGGTGGTTGCGTATGCATGCACATATGTGTATAAAAATATTTGGAAATGACCAATGTGGGAGTTTGTTTTGCTTACCCATACATATTTTCTTACAAGGGAAAAATAACTTTTCCATTTCTTCAATAACTGTAACTACTGCTTCGATAATAGTGGCACCACAGCAGCACTATCAGAGGATGTTGCTAGGTCATTTCTCTACAAGGGTTGCTTCCTTTGACTGTTGTTGCTTGTCAAGTTGGAGGTAGAGCATTTATCTGGGAGACACTGCCATTTCCATGGCTCTTGGGCTTACCTGCTCTTGTTAGCATTTGGTGGTGGTTGAGATTGTTGAAGGGGATTGAGAGGATGGTAGACCCTTTTGCCATAAAGGTAGGTAGTTTTCCTCCATAATAGTTGTGAGAGCTAAGCTAAAAAGCAGGGCCAGTATCCTGTATGCTACTACCTACTACTATTCCCTGGGCTTTGGGATTGTGAGGTTTGGGTTGTTTCTATTGAAGTATGAATACAGGCAATGGTTTGACCCAACTCCCACATGCCTTCTCTAGTCTCTCTTTCATAGAACTTTATGGTTTTCAGTTAGCCTAGCTCCCCTGGATCTTTAGTGGTATTTTAGTTGACAGTTGGCATTGGTGTTTGCTAGAATGGAGGGTATCTTCTCCACAAGGGCTGCTTCCTTTGATTCTGGCTATAATGACAGAGTTGGGATGAGGATAACTACTTTTTATTGAGAATTTTTAGTTTTATAAAACCTTTTCCTCACAACAATCCTGTAATTTAGGTTTTGTAAATATTATTCCTATTATACATGTGAGGAAATAGGCTCTGAGGGTTTAAATCAATTTGCTTATGGTCATATAAGTAGTAAGTATTGAATCCAGGCTTCCTAACTCCATGTCCAATGATCTATCTGCTGCAATTAGCACACAGACTGCATTAAAACCTTAATTTCTTGCCCCAACCTCACCACGCCTTTTTAATACCATTCAGTGCTGACAGCAACACAAGGTCAATGAGGGTCACTATGCCAAACCCAGTTAATTTCGTGGATTAAAAAAGTTATATCCATGAAACACTGTCATTGGCTATTAGCATCAAAACCTGTATAAAAAAAATTGGTGGCTTTTCGCTTTAAAAACCCACAGCACTTCAGAGAACAGCAAACAACCATCTGAGTGAACTTACTCAAATGATGATGTTACTTTTCCACTAAACTCATGAATTCTAGTGATGAAAAAACAGAGAGCTACTTCCTTTAAAAACTATTCATCACCAGCATCACAGTTTGGCCACCAAAAAAACACAGTTTGGGGGAAAACAAATGTAATTCTAAGGTAATTCAAGGCTGCAAAACATTTTATAGAGAATAACTTGATAATATAATTGAGGCAAAAGAATTTTTAGAGGTCAATGCTACCTAGCTTATTTTCTGAATGTTTCATTCTATGCATGTAGATCCAACTTAGTGGGTTTTATTCTTTTAAGTTAATCATTCAGCCATTTACTAAATGTAAATTTGCTAAATTTACCAGAACATTGAGAGCACTGTGTTAGGCAGTGGAGAAGATATAATGTTTAGATTAAAAAAGGTCCCTCTCCTCATGGAACTAAAAATCTAGAAGCAGAAACAAAAATACAGAAAACTATAATACACAGTATCATATGACTATTATATGGCAGATAGGTGATACAGTAGTTAAAACAATGGACAGGACCTGAAGTCAGGGAGATCAGAGTTCAAATCCAACCTCAAATACTTATAAGTTGCATGACTCTGGGTTAGTCATTTAACTATAATCTGCCTCAGTTTCTCTGTTATAAAATGGGGGAAATAGTAGCACTTCCTCTGAGAGTTGTTGTGAGGATAAAATATTTTTTTTATTTTTAAATTATTTTCAATGTTAAAACAAGTTTTACATTTATTTTATATATGTATATATGCATATATACACACATAAACAAAAAGCTTATACAGACTATATGCAAATGTCTATTATATATGTATGTGTATATGCATATACATATGTGTGTATGTATATATGTACATATATAATGTGTGTGTATATATAAATATACACACACACACTTGTGTGTATATATACATAATCAGTGAGGAAGGTGCCAGAGCATGATATTTGGTATTATATTAAAAGAGGAAGATCTGGTCACTCCTGACTACCCTAATTCCAATTGATAGTGGTCTTCCTGCTCGGAAATCACACAGCACTTTGTACCACTTTGTTGCAAGTAACAGAAACAATTTTAATATTCATTTTTTCGAAAGTTTGAGTTACAAATTCTCTCCTTCCCTCACTGAGAAGTCAAGCAATTTGATATAGGTTATGCACGTGCAGTCATGCAAAACATTTCCATATTAGTCATGCTGCAAAAGAAAACATGAACAGAAAAAAAAAAGAAAAAGAAAGTTTAAAAAAAAGCATTCTTCCGTTTGCATTCAGAACTCATCAGTTATTTCTCTGGTGGTGGATAGTATTTTTCATCATAAGTCCTTCTGAATTATCTTAGGTCGTGGTATTGCTGAGTATAGATAAGTCATTCACAATTGATCATCATACAATATTGCTGTTCCTGTATAGTGTTCTTCAGAACACTTCAGAACAGAAGAACACTTCATTTTGCATCAATTAATGTAAATCTTTCTAGGTTTTTCTGAAAGCATTCTGCTTGTCATTTCTTAACATGCACAATAGTATTCCACCATAATCATATACCAGATCTTGTTCAGCCATTCACCAAGTAATGGACATCCCCTCAATTTCCAATTTTTTGCCACCACAAAAAAGATCTGTTATAAATATTTTTGTACAAATAGGTCCTTTTGCTTTTTTGTCTCTTTGAGATACAGGCTTAGTAGTATTATTGCTGGGTCAACAGGTACGCATGTGTTTGTAGCCCTTTAGCCATAGTTCCAAATTGCTATCCAGAACAATTGGGTAACTCTACCAACAGTGCTTTAATGTCCCAATTTCCCCACATTCCCTCCAATATTTCTCATTTTTCTTTTCTGTCATAATACAGAATTTGACAGGTGTGAGGTAGCACTTCAAAATTATTTCAGTTTGTATTTCTCTAATCAATAGTGATCTAGAGCATTTACATATGACTAAAAAGAGCTTGCAATGTTTTCTCCTTCATCTGGTAACTCCAGAATTTGGCTATAATATTCCTGGGAGTTTTCATTTTGAGATCTCCTTCAGCAGGTGATCAATGGATCCTTTCCATTTCCATTTTATCTTCTCCTTCTAGGAGATCAGGGCAGTTTTCCTTGATAATCTCCTGAAATACGATATCTAGACTCTTTTTTATTATGGCTTTCAACTAGTCCAATAAAATGAAATAATATATATGAAGCACTTTGCAAACCTTAAAGTCATCATCATCATCATCATCATCATCATCATCATCATCATCGTCATCATCATTACCTGCAACAACAAGGTATAGAGTGCTGTGTGATTTCTGAGTAGGAAGGCCCTTATCAGTTGGAATCAAGGTAGTCAGGAGTGAGCATATATGTGTGTGGGCATATACACACATGTACATATCTACATATGAATATGTGTATATGTGTAAATATATACATATGTATATATACACATAGAGAGAGAGTAGAAACAGAGTATGTATATACTTTTTGTTTACGTGTGTGTGCATATATATGAATGAGGGTGTGTATGGGGGTGTATTCAGGTCTTTCATGAATATCCCGGGTAAGCCTAATAGAACCAGTTCCGTGAATCAAAAACAAAACATGTGAGAACAAAAACCTTCCTGCCCAGCATGGCTGACAATAAAGGTTCAGAGTTTTTTGAAGGTAGTAATAACAGTATTATCAAAGATATGGTTTTCACATGTTCAGGTGCTAATCTCACTAAAGAACAGGAAAGGAGATAAAAAAGCTCAGCAAAGTCTCCATCAGATAAACAAGCAAATTTATGATGGGAGATCAGAAGAATTTGAAAAAATATGCTTTCTTTTATTTCTGCTTCTAGTATAGCATCTGTTCAGATACTTTTCTCCCTAACACTAAGTGAGACAAATTTTGTACTTACATATATGCTTGTATGTGTTCTCTTAATTTATTTGGCAAAGAGAGGTGCACACATCAAAACTCTTTAAATCCCAGTTATTACTTTCCCTTTCCCCCAAAACACACTCGTGGAGTCAAAATGTATAAATGATAATTTCTGAACTCCTTTTGCCTCTAAAAGTAAATGTATGGGCCTGAAGGAGAGGGTCAGGATTTAGACTGTAGTACTCATGACTTTACAGACAACAACTTCAGTAGATTTTATGGGTTCAATTGGCTAGGGGTAATTAGAACCTAGCATAATAATAATGCATTGTGACACTGATGAATCCATCTCTCGGGTGACTCAGTATATATCGAGGACAATACAAGTAACAAGATTCCCCCAAAGATGATACATTGGACTTCAGAATTGGAATTATTACGTGGGGTCTAGAGCTAAAAATGGTGTCAAAATTGAGAATAATCAGTCTAAAGATAACTAAAATTAGTGAATAAGCTAGCATGTATTAAGGGCCTACTATGTTCCAGGCACTGACTTAAGCACTGAATATATAAAGACAAGAATATCCCTTGCTATCAAGGAACTCATAGTCTAATTGGAGAGAGAGTATGCAAACAACTATATACAAACAAGATATATATAGATATATAGATATATATAGATATAGATATACACACACAGATATATATACACACACATATATATGTATATATACCTAATCCTGTATGTTTGTATATACATACACACATAATTAGACATGCATAATTATATATAATTACATTTCTAGAATTACAAACTTATAATTACATATGTATATATTTGTATGTCTAGATATATGCGTATGTGTGTATGTGCATATATACGTGACAAATTGCAGATAATCTCAAAGGGAAGATAGGGAAAGACCTTGCAAAAAGTTGGGATATTAGCTGAAACTTGAAGGACCCAAAGGAACCTAGGAGGAAGAGATGAGGAGGGAGAGCCTTATAGGCACAGGGAACAGTCAGTGAAAATGTTAGAGTCAAGAGTGTTGTATCTATGAGGAAGAGCAAGGAGGACAGGGTCCCTAGATCTTAGACAACATTCAGGGGAGTAAGGTATCAGAAGACTGGAAAGATTGGAAAGGGTCAGGTTATGAAAGGCTTTGAAAGTCAAACAGGACTTTATGTTGGATCCTGGAGGTAATAGTGAGCCATCAGAATTGATTGAGTTTGGCTGGGCAGGGTATGATAGAGCTGTACTTAAAGAATATCAGCTGAGCAGTGGTTGGATTAGAAGGGGAAGAAACTTGAGGTAGCGAGATAAATAAGAAGTCTGTTGCAATAGTCCAGGCATAAGGTGATGAGAGCCTACATTATGGTGGTAGTGGTGATGGCAGTGGTTGTGGTAGTGGTGTCAGAGGAGAGAATGGGTCATAGACAAAGGTAAAATTGGCAGAACTTGACCACTGATTGGTCACTGAGGGAGAGAGAGGGATGAGATGAAGATGACTCCTAGGTTGTAGGAAAAATGGTAGAGTCATATTTTCTGAATCAGAAATTTTGAAGAAAAAAAAGTAGATTCCATATCTGAATAATCATTTGATCTTTTCAAACTCTAGAATCAACATAGAAGAGCTAAAGCCATCTCAAGAATTAATCAGGTTCCTAGATATCTAAGACATCTGAGAGGAAGATTTCAAAATAAAGGAAAAGATTGTAGATGATGCTAATAAGAAGACATCAGTAACTATCAACCCATATGCTATCTCACACACATATACAAATGATGAGATATTTATAATTATATATGATCATATTTCTAGAATAATAAATACATGACTGCATATGTATAATTATATGATTGCATATTATAATTATATATTAATATATATGAATGGATAGCTTATGTATATGAAGATTATATACTACATTTCTTATTTATTCAGTTATTTTTCAGTCAAGTTTAATGCTTCATGATCCCCATTTGGGGTTTTCTTGGCAAAAATACTAGAACGGTTGCCATTTCCTTCTCCAGCTCATTTTACAGATGAGGAAACTGAGGCAAACAGGGTTAAGTGACTTGCCCAGGGTCACA
Source organism: Trichosurus vulpecula (assembly GCF_011100635.1). Classification (NCBI taxonomy): domain Eukaryota; kingdom Metazoa; phylum Chordata; class Mammalia; order Diprotodontia; family Phalangeridae; genus Trichosurus; species Trichosurus vulpecula. The sequence continues at coordinate 93,936,840 of NC_050578.1, read as the reverse complement.
TAACTAGAAAGTGTCCAAGGCCAGAATTGAACTCAGGAAGATGATTCTTCCTGACTCCAGGCCCAGTACCCTATCCATTGTGCCACCTAGATGTCATATACAGACATAGTATATCATAATGAACAGAGAATTTACCTTAGAGCCAAAAATACCTGAGTTCAAATCCACCTTTTAATAATACTGGCTGTGTGACCCTGGGTCAGTCACATAACTTCTCGACCTTCTAGCTAACTTTCTACAATTATAAATGGCAAAGAATGTGGGAAAAGAGCATCAGTATAACCATTTTTAAAAGACACATGGTAGATATGAAGCCAATTACCATTAATGTTTTGCATGTGTAAAGTACTATAAAAGAAATCATTAAGGAAAGGAAAAGACCAGTCATTTAACAAGACTGAAGAAAAACAGATGTTACATCTCTATCCACAAAAAAATAAATACAACCAGAGGAGGGCTTCCAGTGAATTTGGTTAATTACTCTAAAGTATATATCAGAAGGCATAGGCAAGAATCACCCCAAATTCAAAGGCATTGGAGAGGCTACAATCTGAACTACTTTAGGAGATGTTCCTAAATCTGTGAGGCCAAGGAGTCTTTGAAATATCAGTTCTCTCAACTTTAGTTGTCTTATTTGTAGGAAAATGAAAAAAAATTATAGGATTTAGAAAAGGAAAAGATCCTTTAGTCCAATGCTGTTGTTTTACAGCGGAGGAAATTGAAGTCCAGAGAAATTAACTAATTCATCCAAGGATATATGGGTAACAAAACCAGATTTCAAATACACAACTCCTAAATGAATTAGTTGTTCTTTCCACTATGCCAATACTTCCCCTCCCCCTACCCACAAAGGCCAAGTTATCACTAAAAGTCCTTTTCCAGCTCTAAGATCTATATATCTATGATATTCTAAAAGGGCATAGGAGTTTAAATAATGTTAGAATGCATATATATATATATATATATATATATACACACATACATACATACATATATATGTATATATACATATATGTATATATACATATATATATATATGTTTATATATATATGAAATATATGCTACTTTTTGCCAAAGTGGATTTGAAAAGATATTAATTTAAGTGTTACCTTTAGCTTTAATATTCTTGGTATCTTGAATGTGATTATAAGTGTTCCCTGAACCGATTGAATTGATCTGGTTCACATAGTAATTTGAGGTAACAAGTGTTCTTGAGAGAAGGAAAAGAGACCCAAATATAATTACTTAAAACTGAAATTGACCCAGTGACAGGACTATCACTAGCATAGGGTAGAATGGACTTGGCCCCCAGGATGCTGACTTCCCCAGAGGGAAATCACTTTCTTCCAATGGAGATGGCCATCCCTGTGGGGTTTCTAACAATCTGTTCTGCTGCTACATAGCACAACCACCTCAAGATACCCTCACCCCCAGAGTCTTGTTGCCTCTGGGTCTCTCTCCCAAGAACTTTCTTCACCAAAAGACCTATGTGTGTTGAGGAATGGATACCACCTTTCCAAGCACAACTAAACCCAGAGTGAGACAATTCTGGGGCCAACTGCTACACACAACTCTAGTACTGCAAACTTGGTCAGACTATATTCTCAGGTCCTAAAGCTACCCACCCAAACACACATTCATTCATCTGAATTTTCCCTAAGCATGACAATTCATGCCAAAAAAAAATAATTGGTGACTCTTCTTGGTGAAATTCTCCTGTCCTGACAAAATATTATATAAGAATGAGAAGCACATTATTGCTGCATAACATGGTGTAACAACAATGCTGCTTGCTTCTACTGTGACTGTGTAAGACCAACAACACCAGCACACAGAAGGGCTGCTAGCACAGATTCTTTGATCTGCCTTTCTAAGAAAAGCAACTTTAAGGGGTTTACAATCTCACTTTAAGTAAACATATGTATATCATTCATTTAGTTCAGTGGAAAAAGTCAGCACCCTGAACTTCAGAGCAAATACAAACAGAAATTACAAGCAGAAATTATATAAACAGAAATCAACAGATAGACTTCTAACTGTCTGACCAAAGCTATACGTACATAGCTACCAGAGAGAGAAGCACCAATATCTGGGTTTTCCAAAGCCAGAGGCTCCTTCAGGGCTACTCAGGGTCTCATCTAGTCAAATAACATGACATTCTTCCAGTAAACGAGCCCCAAAACAAAACACCAAGCTCAGATCTTATATACCCTTCTCAGAGTGGGAGGGTATCACAACCATGGGACTCAAAACCATGTGATGCTTCTTCAGGATCAGAGGGCATCATAACCATGGGACTCAAATTTATGTGAACTAGGCTTCCTTGTTTCTTAAGCAGGTCAAAGACTCTTGATGCAGTCAAAGAAACAAAAGATAACAAAAAGTCCACTTTGCTTGCCATTACATTTGAAAGTCAAGTCTCATCAAAAGTACTTGATTACATTAGCATTCTAAAAGAGAAAACAAAAAAGTCCCATCCTAATTACCATAACACTTGTATGACTGATTATCCCCCATTGTAGTGGAAGAGCACAATGTATTTTAGTTGATGCCTAAATTCTGGCTGTGTTGAACAACTCTCTGAAGAATAACTTTATTTTTGTACTCATTCATTCAGCAAACATTAATTAAAGTCCTTCAGTAAAAAGCACTGTGACTGGTATTAGAGACATTGAATGAAAAATGACCAGAAGAGTTTATAATCTAATAGTGTAGTCGAATCTAATATTACACAAAACAGCATATTAAGTATGTAAGAGAGGTATAAAATGCTATGAGAATTTAGGAAAGGCTGAGATTATCTTTCATCTGGGAAATTCAAAGAAGGCTTCATAGAGGTTGTGGTATTTAAGTTGGGTTTTGAAGAATGACTAGGATTTTAATATAAAAAGATAAAAAAGGATTATATTCCAGGCAAAGAGAAGGCGTAGAAATAAGAAATCGTATGATATGTCTAAAAATGCCATTTCTTACTTAACTGAAACATAGGTTACCTGAAAGAAACAGTGTTAAAAAGGTTAGAAAAGTATATTGAAAATAGGTTCAAGTTAGCCTTGAATATCAAAATAAGAACTCTGGACTTTTTCAGTCAGTAGGCAGCTTTAGAAAGTTTTTAATCTGGGAAGAAGTTATCAGATTACCTGATAACAATGCTCAGAATTGCTTGGAGTGGGAAGAGAGTAAAAGAAACCAGTTTGGACACAGAGGCCATAGATTAGGGAAGAGGTAAGATGCACTGGGACCAGTCTGGTGGAAGTAAGAATAGAAACAAGATGGTAGAAGAAAGAAATATAGCACAGATGGAATTCACATGATTTAACTACTGTATGTATAGATTTTTTTTGTGTGTGTGTGTCTGTGTGTGTGTGTGTGTGTGTGTGTGTGTGTGTGTGTGTGCATGTAGTTGGAAGGTAGTTGCAGTTTAGATCAAGGAACTTCAAGGTCAGGAATTTGTACGGGTCATTAATGTGAATGCTAAAGACTCCAAGTATGCTAGCAACAATGTTTTCCTTCAAACAGATCACTTCAGATCAAGTCTTTCAACAACTCTGGGGCTGACATGTGAACTGTACAGTTGACTCTTAGAGCCAAGGCTATAAATTCCACTTGACATATGAGTCACTGGAAAAAAAAGGTGATAATATAACAAAATCATCTCTCATTTTAATCCAAGAGATGGCCAGGAACACTTTTATTTGGGGATTAGAATTTAAATGATAATCTTGGATGTGGCAAAGACATATATTGCTCAGAAATACTTTACTTTTTTTAGCAAGGGAATCACACATAGTCCAATTTTTATGATAATCTATAAACTACAAAACATGTATCAAAATTATCAGTACAACTATAGCTACTTATCAAAGAATATACATGAATATATTGAACATATATGGATATGTATGTAAAAGGTGAAGAACTAAAGTCACGCAAACACACAGTGATTTTAAAGAACACATTTTGAATTAAGGTTATAATCAAGCACATTTTCTAAAGAAAGATACCACATTTTAAATTTTTCACATCACTTAAACTGTTAAGAAATATCAGTTTTTGTCATAATAATTTTGAATTCTTTTTTCCCACTTAATATTATTTTATTTTTTCCAATTACATGCAAAGATAGTTTTCAGCATTTATTTTCATAAGATTTGAGTTCTGTGCCCACAGTGACATGAATATATGATGAAATAATTGACACAAAAAGACAAAGGCATGGGGCTAGGCGAGTCATATAGTCAAGCTATAGACTGATTTTAATGGAGTTACTGACAGTATTTTACACAGGTTAATTGCTGAGTTATCCTGACTTCAAAGAAGAGTAAAATAAAGCATTGATTAAGGTTTTTATCTCCTCGTTCCTGGGAGTGAGACACTATTTTTCCTCAAGACTAACCAAATTGAAACATTTCTGTTCTCTCACATATAGATAACCAGACTGAAACATTTCTGTCATCTTCCATGTGGGTAATCAGCTACAAAGGCGGGTTTTCTTTGCCAAGTCTTCTTATCCTAAAACTGGCCTTGCCGTGCATAGACCCATTCTCAATTGACCCTGCCTTGCAGAGATCTAAGAGGCCCAAACATGATATAGCTGGCTCCCCACAGAGTTCCAAATGTTTTCTCCCTCTCTTCCTCCGCACTCCCCTCCCCAAGATGGCAAGCAATCTGGTATAGTCTATACAAATATAACTATATTAAACACATTTCCACATTAGTCATGTTGTGAAAGAAAAATCAGAACGAAAGGGAAAAACCACAAGAAAGAAAAAACAAACAAACAAAGAAAAGTGAAAATAGTATGCTTTGATGTGCATTCAGACTTCACAAATCTTTCTCTGGACGTGGATAGCATTTTCCATCATGAGTTTCAAAAAGCAGTTTTTAAGCACTGTCTACCAAACTCTGCACTAAACACTAGGGATACACTGACAGGCAAAAATCAGTCGGTGCCCTCAAAAAGTTCACATTCTAATGAGAAAAAAGCATGTAAATAATAAGCAATTCAGAAAATGTATAAAAATAGATGAATAGTAACCTCCCTGGGGAAGGCACTAGAAGCTAAGAAGATCAGGAGATACCTGCTGTCAGATTTGAGCTGAGTATATATATATAATTTTTTATCAATTAATTTTTTTTTTAGTTTTCAACATTCACTTCCACAAGATTTTGAGTTCCAAATTTTTCCCTATCTCTCCCCTCCCCCCACCCCAATACAGCATGCATTCTGATTACCCCTTCCCCAAATCTGCCCTCCTTTCTTTCGCCCCCTGCCTTCTGTTATCCCCCTCCCTGCTATTTTCCTGTAGAGCAAGATAGATATCTATACCCCATTGCCTGTATCTTACTTCCCAGTTGCATGTAAGCAATTTTTAACATTCATTTTTAAAACTTTGAGTTCCACATTCTCTCCCTTCCTCCCTCGCCATCCACCCTCATTGAGCAGACAAGCAATTTGATATAGGTTATATATGTCTTGCAAAACACTACCATAACTGTCATGTTGTGAAAGGCTAACTATATTTCCCTCCATTTGTACTATCAATTGAGTTGGGACTTTCTTACTGTTTTAAAATGATTAATTAAGTGTCTTTGAGTCTTACTAGGTGCTAAGCCCCAGGCCCAAACCCCAATTAGGTGCTAAACCTATGTGGATGTGAATTGGTAACCAAGGTGGGGCCCCAGGTGGGGCTAACTAAGGGAAGGCCTAGTTTACACATGAATTTGAGTGATAGGTTTGGGACATCAGAGGCTCTTAGAGCACATGGGTTTAAGTTGCCTATTTGTGATGATTTTAGGTCATATGGGTGAGTTGCATGTGTGACTCACCCTTGACCCTGAAAAAAATATAAAACCAGGGGTTGGCTTTCTCTTCCCTGGAGCTCTTACCCACAGCAGTGGTGGCGCAAGTGACTCTGGGCCAGCCCTCCTTATGAGCTCCCAGGCTGAACCTAGATGTTGGTAACTATGAATCTGTATTTGGTCTGTCTGTCAGTGTTCATAATTTGTTAAGGGCTCTCACTCTTGATGGAGTTTGGACACTCCCAGGCAGCTGTAGCTAAGAAGCCCTCCAGCTCGTAAACCCGGATGTTGGGACTCTGTTAAACTCTGGTAACTATGTATTGAGATTTGAATCAGACAAGGTCTGTCTGTCGATGTTTGTACTTTGTTTGTATTTTGCTCTGAAGTTCAGAGTGCTGGTTTTTCTCCCTGAACTAAGTGAATGATATCTGTATGCTGAATTAAAGTAAGCTTGTCAACCCCTTAACGTTGCTTTCCTTACTAAAGCAGATCAAAAGAACCTGTGCTTTTGCAGCATGCTGGTAGCGTTCTTGTTGCTGGGCTTGTGTTGGTCTTTCACGCCCCCCACCCAACAGCTGCTAGCTGGATTGTTGAAACACCATTCTATCCTGCCCCCCATTTATTCTATTCTCTCCTTTGACCCTGTCTCTCCTCAAAAGTATTTGCTTCTGATTACCCCCTCCCATTTGTTCTCCATGCTATCATCTCTCCCTCTATTATCTCCTTCTGCCCACTTTCTTGTAGGGTAAGATAGATTTTCATACCCAATTGAGTGTGTATGTTATTACTTCCTTAAACCAAATCCAGTGAAAGTAAGGTTCCCTCTCACCTCCTACATCTTCCCTTCCATTGTAAAAAATTTTTCTTGCCTCTTTTATGTAACATAATTTACCCCATTCTACCTCTCCCTTTCTCCTTCTCCCATACATTTCTCTCTCACCCCTTAATTTTATTTTTAGATATTATCCCTTCATATTCAGCTCACCCTGTGCCCTCTCTCTCTCTCTCTCCATATATACACATATATATATTTAGTATATATATATATATATATATATATGTATATATGTGTATATATATATGTATACATATATATATATATACATGTATATATGTATATATATATAGATAGATAGATAGATACATATATATCAACTAACTAGCCTAATACTGAGAAAGGTCTCATGAGTTACAAATATCATTTTCCATGTCGGAATGCAAATAGTTCAATTTTAATAAGTGCCTTATGATTTCTTTTTCTTGTTTACCTTTTCATGTTTCTCTTGATTATTATATTTGAAAGTCAATTTTCTATTCAGCTCTGGTCTTTTCATCAAGAATGCTTGAAAGTCCTCCATTTTATTGAATGTTTATTTTTCCCCTGAAGTTTTACACTCAGTTTTGCTGGGTAGATGACTCTTGGTTTTAATCCTAGCTCCTTTGCCTTCTTTAATATCATATTCCAAGCCCTCTGATCCCTTAATTGTAACAGCTGTTAAATCTTGTGTTATACTGATTGTGTTTCCACAATACTTGGATTGTTTCTTTCTGGCTCCTTGCAATATTTTCTCCTTGACCTGGCAACTCTGGAATTCGGCTGCAATATTCCTAGAAGTTTTCCTTTCGGGATTTTTTTCAAGAGACAATTGGTGGATTCTTTCAATTTCTATTTTACCCTCTGGTTCTAGAATATCAGGGCAATTTTCCTTGATAATTTCTTGAAAGATGACGTCTGGGCTCTTTTTTTGATTATGGCTTTCAAGTAGTCCAATAATTTTCAAATTATCTCTCCTGGATCTATTTTCCAGGTCAGTTGTTTTTCGAAAGTGTTATTTCACATTGTCTTCTATTTTTTCAATCTTTTGCTTTTGTTTTATAATTTCTCGACTTCTCATAGAGTCATGAGGTTCTTGATGAAACTATTGATGGTATATAAACATGAAGCTTCTGAGTAGACCACCACCTCTATAGCCTCATTCATTTCTTAATTCAAAGCATATTTTCTTATGCATATATATATATATATATATATATTTCTTCTTAATTCCCTTCTCCCCATGCCTACCTTTGCACTGAAGCCAAGTCTATGTATGCTTATATTTTACTTAATTTGGACAATCTTGGCAACTTTTTTTAAAAAGTTGTCTATAATTTCACTCTCTATAACAGATTTTGTCACATGTGCAACTATTATTTTGTTAATGTTTGGTTTATGCTTATCACGAGCCTGATAAAGTTAGATAAGGAAGTATCCTATGCAATGGCACTTCTTATTGACTTTGGGAAACCAATAACACCAACTTCACCAAATCCTTTAAATGCCTATCCTAAAAACCAGGTAAGTGAATTGTTCCCACATCATTAAAACTGTTCCTACCCCCAGAGAATCATTTAATTACCTTTTCATTCATCCATAATCTTCAAGCACATAATGAATGTTTTTTTCCACTCACATCATGATAAATCACATAGTGGATCTTAGACCAATAAAATGTAAGCTTCCCAAGGGCAGAAACTATTTTATTTTTATCTTTGTATCCCAGCACCTAGCATAGTGTTTGACATAAAAGATGTACTGAATAATGTTTATTGAATTTAAATCCTGAATCTACATAGAACCAGGGGTTGAAAACAGACCGATTATATTTTCATAACTTTATTGTGACCTCATGATGGGAATAGATACCATTATCCTAATTTTATAGATGAGCAATAGAAAAACCCAGAGTAGACAGAGAGTGGGGAACAGAGGCAGTAAATAGGGAGGAAATCTATGCATGAAGATTAGAACTGAATTTTCCTCATTCCCAGACCATTTTCTCCCATAGAAATGACTACCTGCCTCCCTTAGTATGTGACACGTTGGGGCAAGAAAGATGATACTTTCCTCAAGAAAGCAATACATTTAGGTATCATGTTAGTCAGTATAGTATCTTGGATAAGTAGCTGGGTATGGTGTCACAGGAAACTCTCTAAGATTGTAAATTGCAGACCTTTTGCAGATCAGCTTTGGTAGGAATAGGAGAAGAACACTTCACCAAAAATTACCTACTCCAATAAAATCACATATCCAGTTAAAAAAATAAAACTCCACTAGTTACAGACTGGGATAACTTATTAGTTTCAATTAGATTTGATTCAAGAAGAATTTGTTCAGTATCTATCATACCCAGAACATTGTGCTTGGCAATAGGAGAGATACAAAGCTCAGGCATGGCTCCTGCCCTCATGGGGTTTACCATACAGTGGTTGTTTTTTGGGGTAGAATTATTCTAGAGGACCTAAAAAGGTTCTCTCTCTACCAAAGCTCTAGGATAACTTGATTAATCCACACAATGCAGACAACACAATCATTTGCTCTAAGGAAAGTTCTTCAAAAAAAAAATATAAGTCCAGTCAGGCTTGGAAAAGCTCTATTCTAAAAATAACAACTTTTACTAAGTTTAGCAGTAAAGATCAAAAATTATTTTCTAGTAATACAGGAAGAAAAATGGAATGAGAAGCAAAGCTAAATCCTCTATAAAATTAAACTTATATGCTCATTAGTTAAGGTACACAATGAAAACATTATTCTCTTACTGTGTTCGAAAATCTAAGGTCATATTTCACTTTTCATCTATGTTATTGCTAAATCCTATCATTTCTACTCACAGCTATACTCTCTATGTTTGTATTATTCAATGCTGTTACACTCTTTGGATGGAAACAAAACTATCCCTTAGACGAAGGCCATGCACCCTGAAATCCCAAAGAGTTAAAATGGACTAATGGTCCTTAGGGGAGCATCCTCCTATGACAGCAGTACCAAATGCACTCTTATAAGTGTTCATGAAAGTTCTTATCGACAAATGCCTTGTCAAAGTGAGGACCAATTCCAATTTATACTGTTTCCCTGGAGCTCTTTTGTTCACATATTCACTTTAAACTGAACTCAGAAGCCATGCACTTAAATTGTTCCTGATATGTCATTAGTCATCATACTCTATTGTAGTCCCCAATGTCCTCCAAATGTACTCACCATGCTAGTCTGAATCATTAAAACAGGACATGTTCTTTCTTAAGAATTTCAATGCAACTCATTTAATTCCTCGGAACCATTTCTATCTTGTTGCAGTCCTACAGATACTCTATCATTTGTCATCATTTTTTCCAGTAGGACTTATGCTCAGTTCAGTCACTCAGGCCTACCCTCATTATTTGCTTGTTACTGGCCATCATTCTCTTCCTTTCACAAGGAGGCTGGCTACTTGCATATAAAGGAAATGGAGATTACAAAGGAGTACAAATTAGCAAGACTGAAATGAATTACAATGCAGTTTTGCACTGTCAGAAATTTGACTTCTTGCCACAAGAAGGTCTGAAGCACACTAAAGTAATATAAAAACTATCTACAAATTCGTAGCTTTACAAATCAGGTAGTCCCTCTTACCTTCCAGCTCATAGGTAGCAATGGCAACTTTTTTCAGTTGTCTTGAATTTGGGTTTATCTAACACCAAGAGCCACCATTCAATGTTCATACCATGCCCCCAACTTTGTCACCACCATACTGTTCAACTTTTAATCTACTGAGACTAGTCTTTTTTGACACAGTGGTGGTGAAATTGTTGTCCATCTGCTCTGGCCTTCAAAATTGATCTCTTACATTTGTCTCCCAGAAAGCTAGTGATGATGCCAAGGCAAGTGGTGACTAGAAAGTGCTATGGGTCATGGTGAGCCTCACCATTAAGAACATCCATGCTCAGACCAGCTTCTGCTTCACATTTGATCATGAGGCACCAGTCCCTTGCATCAGGCCTCTCTGGAGCCATTAAAGAGAGGAAAGCACAGTCTGTGGGCTGCAACACTGATGGCAGACATCCTCATAACATCATTGCTGACATAAATAGTGGTGCTGTGGAATGCTGCACTCACAAAGGAGACTATTGTAATATAGAAACTTTTAACAATAGACAGAGGCTCTTCATTTTCAGAGCAGAGAAATTTTGTGTCAGAAGCCAGGAGGCTTCTGTGTGGAAATGACTCTGCTGGCTTTATTTCTTTATAACCCTCTACCTCATTCCCAAGAAGTTTCAGCTTCGAGAGGGGTAATTGAATGGGCAGGGAGGTTGAGGCACCTCAGCTGTTGGCTGGGGTAAATTGAGAGAAGATTTCTTGCACAAGTATTACCCCAAGGAAAAAATAGTCATCAACTAATAACAAAAGGCTTATTCATTAGCCTCTAAAAAGTATAAATATGGGGTGGGGTGAGGTACCCCTCAGTTCACATTCAAGACAGGACTGCTCAAACAGTTGTTATAACTGGAATTCAAGGATGAAGAAGTTGGGAAGAGAGATTCTAAAAAGTCAAGATGGTATAGTGTATAGCAAGCTGTGATGGGAGTTGGCAGGACCCGGATTCAAATGCTGCCTCTGACACTGGGCAAGTCACCTAATTCCGTGGAGGCTCAGTCTGTAAAATGAGGGAGTTAGAGTAGATGCCCTCTAAGATCCCTTTCAGCTCTAAAGCTATGATCTTATAATCCTTCCATTTATAAATAGGGATGTTAGCTCTGGGTTAGTTACCACTTAAACATTCATTAAAAAAATCTGCAGTTATTTTCTTCATGAATTAGAAAATATTTTGTACAGGTATGAATTAGCTTTGCAAAACTCTTTCTGGATTCTGGAAGCTTAGATTACATACTCTGGTAGTGCTAACCAATCTGAAAAGATCTTAATCAAAGTTCATCATAATAATGAAAAGCACTGGATTGGCACTTGGAAGACCTGAATCACAGCTCTAACATTTATTTACTGAGTGATGTTGGACAGATCACTTATCTTTTCTCTGGGCCTCAGTTTCTTCATATGTAAAACGGGAATAATAGAGGCATCTTGGAGTAGTGGAACAAGCACTGGATTTGGAGTCAATGGACATTATTACAAATCCTTACTCTGCTACTCCTGGTGTGAGTGATGGCATTTCATGTAGGGCCATTTTGTTTTGTTTTGTTTTGTTTAGAGCTAAACTATTCATTATAGCATGGTGTAAATTAAGATGCATCACTTAAGATTGTTTGACTTTTTTCATCATATCTGCTGGTTATTAATCTTGGGAGTGTCCATAAATTATACATCATTGACACTAACTTGGACTCTTTCTGCAAAGTTTTGAAGATGCAGCAATCAAGTAGAGAGGACTAGCAAGTATTCTCAGATCTATAAGGGTCTATTAAGATGTGGATCAATGTACCTGAAGTCACTGTAGTTTAATTTGAAGGGAATGAAATATTAAACTGGAATTGGGGAGGGTACAGAGGATAGCGATCAGCTTGATGATATTTTAGGGTGGAAACACTTTATTTGAGACTGTTGAAAAGCATTTCTTTCTGAAGGATACAGATGTGTCCACTGACAACTGGTTGAGACACCTAAAGAAATTTGATTAAGTCTCAGTGACTATCTTGGGAAGTCATATTCTTTTGAGCAGAATCATGCTTTGTACCAAACCATAAAAGAAAATTTTTATTGAGGACTCAGCACATATTTCCCTGCTGCAGAGATCCTGATTGAAGCAGGTGCTTTCCTCATTCCCACCAAATGTCATTAATATCTGCCTTGCAGCAGAAGGGATGCCGAGGAAGGCATATATACTCACCCAGATCACTCAAAGAGAGATTTCTTAGATGATATCATTCTTGAACCCATTCTCTTGGTTAGAGAAGGTGAAGGTGGAGTGGGTGGGTTTCTAGGCAGGACAATCCTTGAACTAGCCTTAGGCATTGTCTCACAAGTAACCCCTCTTGAGAGTTCAAAGATCCAGCCTAATATTTAGAGAATCTGTGCAGATATATCTAGAAATGAGCTGTGTATGGACAGATTTGCCAGAGTGGGAATGATCTGAGCCAAAGAGAGATTAATATTTTAGGGCCTCCTCAGAGGCTAGACCCAGACCATGTATACCAAGAACTCAAGGGAAACTGGACCACAGATTACCTTGTCACCTTGAATAAGGCAAAACTTCTATGGGCCTCAGTTTTCTCATTTGTATAAAGGGGAGGTTGGGCTGGAAGATCTGTAAGGTGCCATCTAGCTCTGAATTTAAGATATAGCATTGTGTTATTGAAAGAGAACCAGATATTTACCCAGAAAAACTTTGTTCAAATCCTAGCTCTACTATTCCCTCCATGTTTGACCCTAGGCTAATGTTCTATATAATAATACTTACAGAGCATGAGGAGAGGGAATGGAGAAGGGAATGATTTAAAGTTCCACCATTATGTATTTTAGCATTGAGAGCTCTGTTTGGGGGATAAATGTACTTGTGTCTGCCCTGAACCCCTGAATGAAGCTATTTTATTCATCATCTCTCCTGTATGAGAAAGAGTTAATAAGGTTGGCTTACTTCATAGAGTTGTTGTGAGAAATAAGCAATAACTCTTAAGCCCAGAAGTTGAGAGAAAATGTGTCTTCTGTGAACAATGTGGTCTCATGAGCCAGGAGAATACACAAAGAGGTAATTATTCTTAGTATTATAATTAACATTTACAAAGCAGCCTCAGGGTACCTAGAGCTACAGGCAACAGGATCATTTCAGATGGACTTCTCCCTTTTTCTCTTAATCAGTGGTTGTCAAACTTTTTGTAGTGATGGGACTTGTCACTTTAAGGTTTCCAAGAGTTCTGCACATTTTATGTCGTGTCCTTATCAGAACAATGTTTTTAAACATATAAAATAAAATTACCAACTATTACAAAAAAAATCAATTATACTGAAATAGTTATCATTTTAAAAAATCATAAACCGCAGATTAAGGACCCTTCCTTTAAACAAAACTTTAGTGGGACCATAGCAATAAAAATTCATGTATCACAATCCCTCAAGGCAAAGAATGTTGTATCATAAACAAAAGAAGTGTGGGAACTGATGCCTTAATGGCACCAAGAAACATGAGACTGATTTTTGGAACATCATGTTTTCTAAACATGTTTATTCCAAAAATATTAATATCACAAATAATTTTGTGACAAGATGATTTTCTATCAGTTTTCTAAAAGTAATTTGGAACAATATTAAAAATCATTTTTGTTGCTCTTGTTTTTTTTCACAACATTCTTTATCCTTGTTCAGGAAAACTCAGGGTTCTTTAGAGTGCAGTTGGAGAAATCCTGTACAAATCTATTGTAAAGAGGTTCTTAAAATAGTTATAAGCAGTGACTGCACATGTATAACCTTTATCTGAATACTCACTGTCTCAGGCAGGAGAGAGGGAAGGATAGACTTCAGAACTCCAAACTTTAAAAAAAGTTTAAAATGATTTAACATGTAATTGGGGAAAATAAAATATTATGTATTGAAATATGTTCTAGAAAGAGTTATAGGCAGCGTCAGAAACAGCTGGTTTCAAATTCAGTCTCTGTCATTACAAGGTGAGCGAGCATGGAAAAGTCCCTTAACCTCTCCCAGACTTGATTTCCTCACCTAGAAAAAGGAGATAATTGTATTTGTAATACCTACCTCACAAGACTGTGTGGACTTACCATTCAGAGCACTGAATCAGTGAGTATCATTGTAATTACTCTCCTGTTTCCATCTTTTTCGGTATAGTTTAGCTAGAATTGGTCCTCAGATAAGTCCTTATTCTTTTATTACTGTTGCTGTTACTGTTATTAGGATGATTATTATATCTAACATTTGTATAGCACTTCTAATGTGCCAGACACTGTGCTAAGAACTTTGCAAATATTATGCAAATATTTGATACTCACAATGATCCTGGGAGATAGGTGCTATAATTATCTCCATTTTATAATTAAGGAAACTAAGTCAAATAGAGGTTAAGTAACTTGCCCAGCATCACACAGCTAGGAAATATCTGAGGCTGAATTTGAACTCAGGTCTACTAATTCCATGCCTGGAGCTCTCTCCATTTTGTTCTCTAGATGCCCTTAGGTATTAGTGTTCTATGGCCTACTTAAAAGTTAGATAAAATAACTGCTTTTTAAAAATAGGTTAAAACTATTAAAATGTAAACTTGTCTTAGGTAGGCTCACTAAAAGAAAGCTTCTTAGGGCAAGAACAGCAGCAAAAAGGAGGCTAGGAATGATTTGTACCCCACCTGATTCCCAACTGGCTTTTATTTCTTAGACCATCTTGACATTTTGAAAGCTTTTCATTCAATGTAGTTTGTGGATCATGAATATGGTGACACCTATTTAAATCATTTCTCTTAAATTTTTGTGGATGGTTGTTATGTCTCAGCAACTGAGGGCAACCATTTTATCTATGTTTATAATCTGGTTCTAGTATAATTTATTTGCAGAATTCTCAAAGGAATATAGTTTACTTGCGGAATTCTCTTTCTTGTTATTATTGCTGAAAAGTTGTTGCTCTTATCTTGTTAGATGGAGTTCACATAAAAACAGTCCTGGCACAAGTTGTGATACTGTTATTATGTCTTTGTACTTAACGTTTCACAGACTGTTGTATGGGCAGATAAAATAACCACTTTTTATAGTTGAAGGAAAGCATTTAGATATAAAGCCTCATATAACTCAGTATACAGTACATCAGGGATGGATAGTCTAAGATCTTGTTCCTATAGGTTCTTCCTAATAGTCTTTATATTTATAAAGCTTTTGTTTTTATTTTTGCTCATAGTTTGGAGATTTTGAATGTTTAATATAGTGATATCTATTTTTAAAAATTGATTTTGTATTTTAATGGATCAGTATTATGTCTGGGTGATTATGGGCAATATTTCTATGATTTTTATGCACTTTTAACAGAACTTACTGGTTTAATTCTCAATCATATTTTCAGATCTGTATTCATAATTTAGGAATTTTTCATCTGTCAATTCATGAAAAATGATGGAAATAGGATGTATTCTAGCCACCAGGTCATTTCTTGCTAAATATTTCATAGATGCTAGACATCAGCAAAGAATCTCACAGCTTCTACCATTTGCATCATGATCTGAAAAGGATGCATTTAATATGTGTGTCTTTCTGCACAGGATTGTGAGGTTTTTATGCCCTAGTACATGGTCAACTTTTGTGTATGTGCCATGTACCACTGAGAAAAAGGTATATTCTTTTCTATCCTCATTCAATTTTCTCCAGAGGTCTACCATATCTACTTTTCCTAAAATTCTGTTCACCTCCTTCTTTTTTGTTTATTTTGAGGTAAGAGTTTGGGGGAGGAGGGGTTGAGGTCCTCCACTAGTATAGTTTTGCTGTCTAATTCTTCTTATAACTCTGTTAACTTCTCCTCTAAGAATTTGGATGCAATACCACTTGGTGCATATATGTTTAGGAATGATATTACTTCATTGTCTATGGTGCCTCTTAGCAGTAGTTTCCTCCTTTATCTCTTTTGATTAGATCTATTTTTGCTTTTGCTTTGTCTGAGATTAAGATTGCTACCCCTGCTTTTTTACTTCAGCTGAAGCACAATATATTCTACTTCAGCCTTTTACCTTTATCCTGTGTGTATCCCCCTGTTTCAAATGTGTATCTTGTAAGCAACATATTTTAGGATTATGGTTTTTAATCCATTTTGCTATCCACTTGTATTTTATGGGAGAGTTCATCCCATTCACATTTGCAGTTATGATTACTATGTGTGTCTTTCTCTGCATCCTATTTCCCTCCCCGCCCTTACCCTCCTCAAAAGAGTTTTGCTATTGACCACTGCTTCCCTCTCTCCTTCCTTCTATGAGCCCCCCTCCCTTTTCTTTCCATTTTCCCTTACTACTTCTTCCCTCCCTTCTAACCACTCCCTCCCTCGTCTTTCCCTTTTCCCCTCATACTGCCTGTAGGGCAAGTTAGATTCCTATACTTAACTGAGTATGTTATTCATTACTTGAACCAAATCCTATGAGAGTAAAGTTCAATGTTCATCTCCCTCCCTTCTTTCCCTCTATTATAATGTTTTGTGCCTCTTCAGGGTATACACAGTTTTATAGCTCTTTGGGCATAGTTCCAAATTGTTCTCTAGAATGGTTAGATCAGTTCACAATTCCACCAATAATGCATTAGTGTTCCAATTTTCACACATATTCTCCAACATTTATCATTTTCCTATTTTGTCATGTTAGCCAATTTCATAGGTGTAATGTGGTATCTCAGAGCTGTTTTAATTTGCATTTCTCTAATCTAGTAATCTCTACTCAACTTTTAATCAATCCACTGATTTAGAGCATTTTTTCATGTGTTTACCAAAAGCTTTCATTTCTTCATCTGAAAACTGCCTGCTCATATCCAGAAGGAATTTATTTTCAACAAATCTAATGGCAATTACCTGTTATCAGCTTTTCCTTTTGCTTGGAGAAGAAATGAAACCTTAATTCAAAAGTGTTTTTATACTCTTTGGATGTGTTTATCAAGTCCTCTGAAAATATCTGTCATTCTTTTTCCTCTTTTATACCCAAAAGTACTAAATTTTTTAAGGTATTTAACTCTATATTTTGTTAATACTTTATAAGTTTTATAGTTCCAAAAGTATACATAAAGACTGGTGTTTGTTGTCCGTCAGTCATTTCGGGCATATCTGGCTTTTTGCGACCATATTTTGGGGTTTTCTGGGGAGTGGCTTGATATTTCCCTCTCTGGCTCATTTTATAGATGAGGAAACTGAGGCAAACAAGGTTAAGTGACTTGCCCAATGTCACACAGCTAGCAAGTGTCTGAGGCTAGATTTGAACTTGGGAAGATGAGTGAAACAGTAAGGCAATAATAACAATGTAGATGATGATTGTCAAAATGCCTATGTAGTTCTGTATCGCAAAGTATACAGGACTCTCCACATAGAAGGTAGAAGAAGTAAACCATTTATTCAAACACCAGAGAACCATATCCCACAAGCCATTTATCCAGTCTACCACAGCAGTAAAACATTCCACACACAATATCACAACCTGGACACTCACCATCCCAAAACCTCTCCAAGCCCCTGCTGGGATCTTCTCCAAAACAAACTCACAGCTAAGTCAGCCTGTTTAGTTCTAACAATCATGAGGGCGGCCATTAGCAGCCATTAGTAGCCATAACATATTCTCTCTCTGTCTCTCTCTCTCTCTGTCTCTGTCTCTCTCTGTCTCTCTCTCTCTCTCTCTCTCTCTCTCTGATTCTCTCTCTCTCTCTCTCTCTCTCTCTCTCTCTCTCTCTCTCTCTCTCTCTCTCTCTGCATTTCCTTTCCCTGTCAGGAAGCTCCACCCATCATGTAACTTAGGTTTCCTGTGACATAAGCAGGTCACATGGCATATTGATAGATGGGAAAGATCTTCAACTCTAAATTGCTAGTACAATGAGTCTTCCTGTTTCCAAGTCCAGTGTTCTATCCACTCTGCCACTTATTCACATTTCATTAATACTTATGAGTTTTATAGTTTCAAAAGTGTACACAACATAGATGTTCATTGCTTTAAACCTCTTCTTCCTGTTGAGCTCCAATTCCTAAAACCAGTAAGCCCTAACATTTAGCCCCAGTCTTCTCATCAATAGCTTTTTGTCCAGTGTCATGTCTGTAGGAGACTGAAGTGGAAGAGGGTTCCTTTTGTAATTATTATCAAGAAATGTTGTTCCTTTGCCTGTTTTTTTGCAGTAACATGGTCTGTATTTCAGGTTGTAAGTACTGCCTTTGTCCATAAGTTCAATTCAGCCGAATTTCAAATTTGAAACCTTCAGTCTCCATATTTCCTCAGTGTAGTTTTAAAATGCTGTATTTGCCAGGCACAGTGGTGCAGACCTGTAATCCCCACTACCAAGGTGGTGAGCCTCGAAACTATATTTCAAAAGTTCTGAGCAACAGAGAGCTAAAGGAGCAAACTAAAGTAGGTTGGAAATAGAGCAGGTTAAACCTCCTGCGAAGCCAACAGTGGGATTAGGACAGCAAGTAGGCAGCCCTTGCTCTTCTAGCCTGGGAAAGATAGGAAGATCTTGTCTTTAATATAATAATGATAATTTTACACTCATGAATCTGAGTGGCATTTTAATGCCATCGGAAAAAGATTCCACAAGATAGGAGAGTAGTTTAAGATGTTTTCTAGGAGAGATTTATAGCTTGATCGCATCTGTGTACATCTTCTAATTAATAAGATGTTTTAGTTCAACTCCCTCTTTAATTTGAAATCTATACTTAATTCTATTTAGGGGAGACATAATGGATTTATTTGGGGAAATGATAATGGATTCATTAGAGTTGGACCAAACTATATTAGGATTAACTATCTCGCTGAAAAATACCACTCTTTATAGTACTTGTTTTTAACACAATTGTGTTGATGGTGTGTTTTAAAATAGAGAATTTTCTACGTGGACACCAACTATTATTGGGGTTCTCTGTATTTGTGAAGAGATACAGAGAGAAAGAAAGACAGAAACAGAGATAAATGTATGCAAATATTTGGGTATATGTGGGTAAGTGTATATTTGCAGTACAGCAATAAGTCATGAGCGTGAACCTAAGTTAAAGGCTTTACTGTAGTTAAAAAAGCTTAAAAATTTTGACACTTTTCATCAATAATTAAGTTGAATCAAGAATAAGTTCCCAGCTACCTTCCTGTGAGGTTTTGACACACCATTTTTGCTTTTCAGATAATATAATCTTTTCTTGTGTTTATAGATTTTTTTGTGATTTAGCCAAGTATGATTCATAAAAATACATGACTGTCCCATATTTGGAGGGATGATTGGTGTTCTTAACTTTTAAAGATACATAAGCAAACCCTAAACACCTTTTGTTGAGAAAATTGTAATCAGGTGTATGTGTCTGACAAAGCTGGCAAGTGCTTTGCTAATAATTTATACACAACTATAAATCATTCAAACCAGCAATTATGAATCTAATTCAGTTGATATAAATTTTGTCATTTATTTTGTTGTACAAACTCTCTATTTCTCTTTTAATCCAATTTTCATTTTCATTGTATTAAACTTCTTGGGATCATAGAGATGACCAGAAATTTTCCACATCCTTCTTCAGGATTTTGTTTGTTTTTTTTGTTCTGTTTTGTTTTGTTTTAACTCCTATAACTTTTTTGCCTCTCAAGTCTGTATAGTAAAAATTTGATTGGTGTTGAATCATTTGTTTTGATCATACTGCATTGATTGCTTGAATTGTCTTAATTCTTTGGCTTTTGTTTTCAATGGATGCTTAAGGATCTAGAACTTCTGATACTTTTCTTTGTAATTGATTCCTTTCTACCTGAGTCAGGTTTTGGCCTTAACAGAATCATTAGATAGACCATTTAGTAAGTATGTACTATGTGCCAGGCGCTGTACTGTCATATATAGTTCAAGTTTTCTACTGCTCCTATCAGGTTAATAGCCATGAAATCTTCCCATATATCAATAACTCACTGAAATGGTTACCATGATAATGGTGTGTGATGTCTATTCTTAGGAATATTCCTTTCTAGTGAAACCTTTTCTTTTGGTTATTTTTACCATGGTAACAGATATTTTTATAGGGTTTTAGACACTTTCTAAAATATTGTGGTAGAGTATGTTTATTCATGATGGTTATAGTAAATGGCAACTTTTTAAAACTTACTGTTTTTGTAAAATTGGTAAATTAGCTATAATCAGGACATCAAATTCAAAGTGAATTTTTTTGAAATTCTAATTTAGGTATTCCCAAACCTCATTTGAGACACTAGTATTGTTCCAAGCATCCAAATTGTTATCATACATAATTTCTCAAGTTTGTGTTAATTGAAGTTTTTACATGATATCAAGTTCCTCAAGTATTCACTTCTTTAGATTTTAGTATCTCCTCTTTTCCATCTCTTATGTCACCTAAACTAGGCTTGGAAATAAAGTAATTACTTATGATTGTGCAAAAATTTCTTATGATTGTGTAAATTGTATAAAATAGATTTTATGCAATTATTGATAATAATAAACTGGCTAGCAATATGTAGTTTTTTTTACTTGGAGGGGATAAAGAGCAACATGAAAATGGTAAAATGTCTTCAGTTTTGTTATGATATAGCCCTGTGTAATAGTAATTAAGGTGGGACTTTTTGCTGTTGACCTTTAATGATTCTGGCCTTTGCATGGGGCAGATAAAGTGATACAATTGAGAACCATTGATTTGTATCTGATGTGACATTGGGGGTGGGAAACTTCTCCATGCCCAGCCTGGGTGAGGTCGGGGCCCTCCAGGCCCTGAACAGGATATATAAGCACACAGGTTAGCGTTCTCACTTGGAGCTCTGAGCCACAGCAGGAGTAGCGCATGACTCTGGGCCAACTGTTATAATGAGCTCCCTGGCTGTACACCCAGATGTTGATAACTATAAATTGTATTTGGTCTGTAATTCAAGGTGCTGGCTTTCTCCCCTGAACTAGGGGGATGTTATTTGTATGCTGGATTAAAGTAAGATTGTTGACCCCTTAACGTTGCTTTCCTTAAGTAAAGCAGATCAAAAGGACCTGTGCTGGCAGCTTTCTGGGTGCTGATTGTTGGTGGATCTTACACCCCCACAGAAACTGCTAGCTGGATTGTTGAAACACCCTGCCACATAAAGAAGGCTCTCATACTTTCAATCCATTTTATGCATGCTAATATTTTGCATGCTTTTCTGATAACTGCCATCTACATTTCTAACAAGTGAGATGTTGATTTTTTTTTATTTTTTCCAATGTGTTTTGCTTCCTTGTGTCATCACAACAGAAAGGAATGTCACTCTTCGGGAAGCTGATAATCACCATAATTTTGAGTAGGGCAACCCTGCAACCTAATGCTGCTTCATTTATTTCTTTAACTCTTAGGAGCAATTACTTCACACAGACTTAGGTTTCGTAATCTAATCATTGATATTAGCAGGCCCTCTTTCCATGTTTTAGGGTTCATTTTAGGCATTCATAGCTACTGGGAGGAGTTCAGGGCACACAAAATGCACACTATACATAAGCCTGATTGGCATTCTCCTACCTTGCCATTGCCCTCTACCCTAACAGCATGATAATTGGCTGGACCCTAAGGGGATAATAACAAGAACAATAGTAAGTAGAAATCGTTTAACCCCAACGATACCTACTTTTAACTGCTGTCTTTCATTCTATGCATTTTATTTTTTATATTTCACATAAATGCTTTATCTCTTTTTTTTGACCATTTTCAAAATTTATTTATTTTTAGTTTTCAACATTCATTTCCATAAGATTTTGAATTCCAAATTCCTTCCCCATCTCTCCCCTACCTCCCACCCCAAGATGACACGCATTCTGATTACCCCTTCCCCCAGTTGCCCTCCCTTCAATCACAGCCCCCTGCATCCTCTTCCCCTTTAATTCCTCATAGGGTAAGACAGATTTCTATACCCCCTTACCTGTATATTGTATTTCCCAGTTGCATGTAAAAACAATTTTAACATTTTTTTTTAAAATGTTGAGTTCAAATTCTCTCTTTTCTTCCCTCCGCACCCACCCTCATGGAGAAGGCAAGCAATTCAGTATAGGTTATACATGTATCGTTATGCAAAATACTTCCATAATAGTCATGTTGTGAAAGACTATATTTCCCTCCATCCTATCCTGCCACCTCCCCATTTATTATATTTTCTCCTTTGACCCTGTCCATTTTCAAAAGTGCTTGCTTCTGACTACCCCCTCCTCCAAACTGCCATCCCTTCTATCATCTTCACCCCTTTCATCCCCTTTCCCCCTACTTTCCTGTAGGGTAAGATACCCAATTGAGCATATATATTATTCCCTCCTGAAGCCAAATCTGATGAGAGTAAGGTTCACTCATTCCTTTTCACCTCCCCACTTTTTCCTTCCATTATAACAGCTTTTTCTTTCCTCTTTTATGTGAGATATTTTTTGCCCATTCTATCTCTCCCTTTCTCCTTCTCCCAATGTATTCCTCCCTCATCCTTTAATTTTAGTTTTTAGATATCATCTCTTCGTATTCAACTCATCCTGTGCTCTCTGCATATGTGTGTGTGTGTCTATATATATATATATTCCCTTTGACTCCCCTAATACTGAGAAAGGTCTCATGAGTTACAATCTTTCCATGTAGGAATGAAAACAGTATAACTTTAATAAGTTCCTTATGATTTCTCTTTCCTGTTTACCTTTTCATGCTTCTCTTGAGTCTTGTATTTGAAAGTCAGATTTTCTACTCAGCTCTGGTCTTTTCATCAGGAATGCTGGAAAGTCCTCTATTTTATCAAATGTCTATATTTTGCCCTGAAGTATTATACTCAGTTTTGCTGGACAGGTGATTTTTGGTTTAAATCCTAGCTCCTTTGACCTCCAGAATATCATATTCCAAGCCCTTCGGTCCCTTAATGTAGAAGCTGCTAGATCCTGTGTTATCCTGATTATTTTTCCACAATACTCAAATTGTTTCTTTCTGGCTGCTTGCAGTATTTTCTCCTTGATCTTGGAGCTCTGGAATTTGGCAATAATATTCCTAGGAGTTTTCTTTTTGGGATCTTTTTCAGGAGGTGATTGGCGGATTCTTTCAATTTCTATTTTACCCTCTGGCTCTAGAATATCAGGGCAGTTTTCCTCTATAATTTCTTGAAAGATGCTATGTAGGTCCTTTTTCGATCATGACTTTCAGGTAGTCCAATAATTTTTTCAATTATCTCTCCTGGATCTATTTTCCAGGTCAGTGGTTTTCCCTATGAGATATTTTACATTGTCTTCCACTTTTTCATTCCTTTGGTTCTGTTTTATAATATCTTGATTTCTCATAAAGTCACTAGCTTTCACCTGCTCCAATCTAATTTTTAAGGTGGTATTTTCTTCAGTGGTCTTTTGGACCTCCTTTTCCATTTGGCTAATTCTTCCTTTCAAGGCATTCTTCTACTCATTGGCTTTTAGGAGCTCTTTTGCCATTTGAGTTGGTCTATTTCTTAAGGCGTTGTTTTCTTCAGTATTTTTTTGGGTCTCCTTTATCAAGTCATTGACTTGTTTTTCATGGTTTTCTTGCGTCACTCTCATTTTTTTCCCAATTTTTCCTCTACTTCTCTAACTTGCTTTTCCAAATGCTTTTAGAGCTCTTCCATTGGCCTGAGACCAGTTCATGTTTTTCTTGGAGGCTTTTGATGTAGGCTCTCTGACTTTGTTGACTTCTCTTGGCTGTATGTTTTGGTCTTCTTTGTCACCAAAGAAAGATTCCAAAGTCTGAGTCTGAATCTGAGTCTGTTTTTGCTGCCTGGCCATGTTCCCAGCCAACTACTTGACCCTTGAGTTTTTGACAGGGTATGACTGCTTGTAGAGTAGAGAGTAGGGATTCTTCTCCTCACTGGCTTTTTGGACCTCTTTCACCATTTGAGCTACTCTATTTTTAAGGTGTTATTTGCTTCTGTATTTTTCGGGGTCCCCTTACAAGCTGTTCACTTTTTTCATGATCTTCTTGTGTCATTCTCATTTCTTTTCCCAATTTTTCTTCTACTTCTCTTACTTGATTTTCAAAATCTTTTTTGAGCTCTTCCATGTCCTGTGACCAACTCACATTTTTCTTGGAGGTTTTTGATGTAGGATCTTTGACTTTGTGATCTTCTTGTTGTCTGTTTTGATCTTTTTTGTCACCAAAGTAATATTCTATAGTCTGATTTTTCACTCTGTCTGCTCATTTTCCCAGCCAATTATTTGACTTTTGAGCTTTTTGTCAAGGTATGACTCTGCTTTCACAGTAGAGAGTGCTCTGTCCAAAGCTTCCTGGGTTTTGCACAGCTGTTTTCAAAGCTATTTCTATGCAACTGTCAATTTTTAGTTCTTCTGAGGTGGTATGATCCAAGGAAAGATGTTTAATCCTCTCCTGGCCTGTGCTCTGGTCTATGAATGACCACAAGCACTCTTTTCTGCCTTGGAATTGTGAGGAGAATTACCTCTCTACAGCCACCATAAGCTCTGCTACACCAGCACTCCTTCTCATGCCAGGGCCACCACCTAAGACTGTGACCCAGATCTAAGCAGGGCAAAGCAAGAGAATCCTGCCTCAGTGCCAGCAAAGAGATCCCTGCATTCTCTCTCTGATCAGCTTCTTGATTCACCCCACAATCCTTGGGCCTGGAGCTCTGGAAGCAGCCACTGCTGCTGCCTCTACCAATTCCACCACCCCAGGGCTGGGTCCTGATGGCACGTCTATCACCTAGGTCTGACAGAGTTTTCCTCCTAATCTATTAAGTTCTCTTTGGCATTTGCGGGTTGAGAAGTCTGGAAACTGCCACAGCTGCCAGTGATTCAGTGCAGGCACAGGCCACACTGGGCTGCCCTCTACTCCCAGCAAGGTGCTATAGACCCTTCCTGTGGATCTTCCAGGTTGTCTTGGACTGGAGATTTCTCTTACTCTGTCATTTTGTGGGTTCTGTAGCTCTAGTTTATTTTAGAGTCATTTTTTGAAGATATCTGGAGGAGATTTGGGGGAGAGCTCAAGCAAGTCTCTGCTTTTTTCTGCCATCTTGCCTCTGTCTCCCCACTCTATTCATTTTTAGCACCGTTATTAATGTATTGATGTATTTTAATGATTTTTAATGAAATGCTTTAGTCAAAAATAGATGTCTAATAAATATTGGTGAAACAAAGTAATTTGTGGAAATCATATTTGAATAAATAAAATTGAAATAAGGAAATTGTTTTCCTTGTCCTGTTCTGTAACATCCCATGTACTGTATCTTATTTCTCCTATTTCAAAAACTTAAAAGAATCACAGCACTAGATCCTTAGGATTTTATAGTTGGAAAGGAACTTGGAAACCATCTGTTCAGATTCCATTTACAGATGAGAAAAAGAGACCTAAAGGGCAGAACAGGCAAAGCTAATACTCCACTTTGGGGGCTTTCTCTTCTAGGTATAGGGTTCTGCCTTTTTTTCCTCGCCATTTTTCTTTCAGTAGCTATAACATAGCATCATTTCCTATACTTCTATCCCTCACTACAATATCTTTTGAGGAGTTTTTCTGGTATGTCCTTGAATGATAAATCATTATAGAAGATCTTCCATATTATCGTGTAAGTCCAGCTTTTCTTCCTTCCCCCCATCCCCGCTCCCTGCAAGACTCTCTGGTTTGGACATTCCTTTCCCCCTTTCTTTCTTGCAAAGATCTTTAGACCTTCCAGAATCAGACATCCATCTCCAACTGATAAACCTTAAGAATGGACCTCTCAGACATCCGCTCTCTGGCTGATGGGCCCAGAGATAGGCCCCACTAGGAGATAGGCCCGAACAAAGAACAGGTAACTCTTAGGACAAAGGACAGGAAATTCTGAAACTGCTCCTTGAGGACCTACCCAGTTCTCAAAAACAAAATGATTAACAAGATCTTCCCCTCCCGAGGGGAGTGGTTGCCCCTTCTGGAGGGGAACATCCAGGACAGTTAGCAGTAGGCCCTCCTTGTTGAGGAAGCTATAAAAGTGCCCACATGGAACAAGCTAGTGGGGATCTCACTATGGGGAGGAAGCTTCCTGGGATCAGTTTCCCTTTCGGGCCTTGATTGAGCTGGGCCGTGTAAACCGGGACGCCCCTGAGCTTTGAGAGCATCAAGTGCTGGAGTTCCCCTGGGAGGTGATGAATCTATGTTGTTTGCATCTTTGTCTTTGTTGTGTTAACTGTGTTTGTTAGAATATCTCCCCTGTCTTTCAATAAAAACCATGTTCTCTCAGGAGTGTGCTTTATTGCAAGTGCGAATCCAAATCCGAACCTAACTTAGCTTAACTGAACAGTCCTATGTACAAAACAAAACTATTTCATTCCATCAGTCATATACTTTCTTAGATATATAATAAAAGTAACATAGACTCTCAAAGGATCTGGCAGGGCAAAAAGTTTTCATATTTACAAAATGCTTTCCTTACAAAAACTCTGTGAGATAGGTGGGGCAAGCATTATTATGCCATTTTACAGAAGAAAAAATGAGGCACAAATAGATTAAGTGATTTGTTGAGTACCATTCCCCTTGAGAGGAACTGTCACACCTTGAATTCTCCTTCACCTTTTCTGATTCAAAAATCAGGACTCAATACACTAGAACAAACTGGCTTTCTGTAACAGCAAGCAAAATGGGACTTTTCACTGTTCTCTGTTTGAATGAGGCAGGTACGATGGGATCTTTTGCCTTGGAATGTTTCTCAGCACTGAGACAATGAAGAGTCATTGAATTGTATATGATGTGGTGCTGGTTGTAATATATATATATATATATATATATATATATATATATATATATATATATGTATATATGTGTGTGTGTGTGTGTGTGTGTATGTGTGTGTGTATATCTACACACATACACATATTTATTTATTTATTGATATGTATATTTATGTATGTGTGTATATGTATACATATAGGTATATAAGATCTGAGATTGGCATTTGACTTTTGGGGGTACACTCATTGAAAGAATGTGGGTGATGACACTCTGGGCAAGCAGTTAAACCCACCCCATCCCTAGCTTTGTAAGCCAGATGGATGTTGGTGCTTCCCCAGTAACTATGAATTGTGATTTCATCAGACAAGGTCTATCTGTTGATGTTTGTAATTTCTGTTTGTATTTGCCTTGAAGTTCAGGTCACAGATCTTTTCCCCCAGAACTAAGTAAATGATATAAGTATGTTTGATTAAACTGGAGATTGTTAACCCCTTAAAGTTGCTTTCCTTAGAAAAGCAGATCAAAGAACCTGTGTTAATGGCCTTCTTGTTGTTGGTCTTGTGTTGGTCTTTCACCCCCACAACCACAGCTAGCCACAATGTTGTTACACCTTCATTTAATCTAGCACTACTCAAATCTTTTGGTTTCAGGATTCCTTTACACTAAAAAACTATTGAGAATCCCCACAAAAGGCTTTTGTTTACATGTATTATTTCTATAGATATTTGCCATATCAGAAGTTAAATTGCTGTCATCATTATTGAAGAATATTTTGATGTTTCAGTTTTCCTGAAAGAATCTTGGGAACCCCAGGAGTCCCTGTGCCACACTTTGAATATCCCTGCTTTAATGCTTTGCCAGACACAGGAATCCGATCTACAATACCCCTGACAAGTAATCATCTGGGTCTGTGCTTAAACTCCTCCAGGGACAAGGAAGCTACTACCTCATGAGGTAGTCCATTTTATTTCCATTATGTTAGAGATTTTTAATGGCCACAAATTACTGAGAATGTCTGTTGGCAAAGATTTTTCAATGATAGAGAATGATCTTATGAACCAGGCTCTTTTCTCTAAGGCTATGTCTTTATTATCCTAAAATATCTAGTGGAAAAGTAGTCAAGTCAGTCAACCAGTTCTCCATTTGTATAATGTTCATTATTTTTTCCCAAGTTCCTTTATCTTGTCTTGCTTTCACAATGCCATCATAAATGAAATGGGACAGATAGCAGCATCTCTACTTTGCAGATGAGAAAACTAAGGCACAGGAGAGCTAAATGTCTTGTGTAAGGTCAAACAGCTAGTTACTGGCAGAAGCTCAGTTAGAACCCAGCACATGCTCTATTGTGCTGTACTGTGTAAGCCTCCAGAAAATAGGATGTATAGGTATGTGTTTGTATATATGTGTTTCATGTAGATGCGCATATATGTATGTCGATGAATACAAGTATGTATAAATATTACGCGCATGTGTGTATGTATATACATGGCCACTTTCGTACATGTATATAGAAATGTAGACATTGTTCTCTCCCCTCACAAACATATATACATGTATATATATACACAGATACTTACATACATGCATACATATATGTATATACATATGCACATATACATATATACGCATACATATACACAGACTTATGCATATACATACATGCATATATACATACATATACCCATATACACAAATATACATATATACATACACATATATGTGGGGGGGCAGCAAGGTAGTGCAGGGAATAGACTGCCAAGCCTAGAGTCAGAAAGTCTTATCTGCTTGAGTTCAATCTGGCCTCAGACACTTTGAGCTGTGTGCCCCTGAGCAGGTCACTTAACCTTGGTTGCCTCAGTTTTCTCATCTGTAAAAGGAGCTAATGTTTCTGCCAAGAGACCCCAAATGGGGTCACGAAGAGCCAGACACAACTGAAACTATTGAACAGCAGCCATACACACACACACACACACACACATATATATATATACACACCACACATATATGTTAATTTACATGCATGTGAATATGCATCAATAAACATATATAAGTGTGTGTGTGTATATATATATATATATATTCACATACATATATACATAACACAGATACATATTTTTTCACCTGGCATTTTTCATCCAAAAATTCCATGATTTAACCAGTTACTTTGTCAAAGAGCCCAGATGTATGAATTGCCAAATAGCTATGCATATTGAAAAAACTTGAAGGAATGAAAATCATTGCAAATGCTTACAGTAAGCTGATTACTACAATGTAGTACAAGGGGGAAAGAACAAGAAGCATAACCTTGTAGGCTGTTTTAGCAGCCCCCAAATATGAGTGGGCTGTGCAACCATGCAGAAAATTTTCCAACAGGCTTGCAAGAGTTTCTAAAGGCAGTGGGTGGCTGACAAGGCACTATGCAGTGGAGAAAGAGTCAAGCAGCTGGACAAAAAGATGAGCTCAGAGTAAGAACAGGGAGCAGAGAGAGGGTGATGGTGGCTGGTCAAGCAGGTTATGTAGACATTAATGGGGTATATTCTAAGGGGGTTAAAGACAAAAAAGAGAAGTCTCACATATGACAAAATGTCCCTGGCAACTCTTTTTGGGGGGAGGGGGGTAACTTACAAAAGTAGAAACAAAGTAGGCAAAAACAGTTGGAGAGTGGCCAAATTTTGGTATATGAATATAATGGAATATTGAAAATATATCATTTCAGGGAAACATGGAAGGCATTCCTTCTGTGATGCTGGGTAAAGAAAGCCGTATGAGGAGAGCAATATATACAAGGACTAGATAATGGAATGAAAAACAACAATAAAAGGCAGCTGAACTCTGGTGCAATGACCAGTCTCCATCCTTGTCCTAGAGATGAAGAAACACACTTCCCGTATATATCAGGGTGGCATGTTGCATATATTGTGGGACATAATGTGCCAATTGGTTTTATTTAACCATTTTTCTCTGTTATAAGGGAGGGCTCTGTTTAGTTAAGTGCCATTCTGGAAAATGATTACACTATAAAAAGCAAAAAGCATTAATAACACTTTGGGTAAAATAGATGGCATGTATTAAACCCTTACTATATGCTAGAATCTGGGCTAAGCACTGGAGACACAAAGAAAGGCAAAAAAACAGTCTGCTCTCAAAGAGCTCACAATCTGATGGGAGTAGACAATCTAAAAACAACTATATGAAAATGAGAGACAGAGAGACAGAGCCAGAGAGAGAGAGAGAGAGACAGAGAGACAGAGTGAGAGAGACAGAGAGAAGAGGAGAGGAGAGGGAGAGACAGATACAGAGACAGAGAAACAGAGAGAGAGAGAGAGAGAGAGACAGAGAGAGAGAGAGAGAGAGAGAGAGAAAGAAAGAGAGAGATTTTAGGGAATGTCTCAACAAGTTGTGGTATGTGATTGTGATGGAGTACTACTCTGCTATAAGAAATGATAAGCTCAATGATTTTGAAAAAACATGGATAGACTTAAACAAAATAATGAAAAGCAAAATGAGCAGAGCCTAGAGAAAGTTGTATACAGTAACAACAATATTGTTTTAAGAACAACTTTGAGTGGCTAAGTCATTTTGACTATTCTAAATACCCAAAGACATCTGTATCCAGAGAAAAAAATGGATAAATAGAAATATGTATAAAATGATCTTACATACACACAGACACACACACACACACGCACACACACACATTTTTGTCTGGTGGTAGCCATCCCTAGGGTGGAGTGAGGGAAGAAAAAAAGAAACTTACCTGATAACTTTACAATCTATTTAAAAGAAACAGCAAGTTTTACATAATAGAGTTACAATTTTATGTGCAATCATCTTTTTTTATTATATTATGTTATGGAAATGCTTGTTTTATTCCATAAACTAAAAATAAAATAAATAATGTTTAATAGGAGACAGAGAGAGAGAGAGAGAGAGAGAGAGAGAGAGAGAGAGAGAAATGGATGAATGGATAGGTAAATGATAAATTCAAGATCATCTCAAAGGTAAGACACTAAGATTTAAGGAGAACTAGGAAAGGCTTCTTTCCTTTCAGAGATCAGAGTCAGAGTCAATAAACATCTATTAAGCTCCGACCAGTACCAGGCACTCTGCTAAATGCTAGGGATACAAAAAAAGGCAAAAGACACCCTGTGTCCTCAAGTACCTCACAATCTAAGGGAGGAAGACAACACAAAAAAAAGAAGTTGAAAAGCAGGGATAGAGGTTAAAAGGGGAGGGAGACATAATGGAGTCCCGAAGCCTAGGTGTGAAATGATATGAGGAGGGGTTACAGAGCTGAATACATCTTGCAGAATTATGCTCTCCAGAATTCTGCAGAACATGAAATCGAGGGGATTAGCTGGGAAGAGAATGGGGATTCCCTGAGTTCCCTCCTCAAACAAAGGATTTGGGAGGAGCACTCAGGTGTCCACCCTCTACGTTGTCTAATCAGACAGAGTGGGGACCCCAGCGGCAATGGGTACAGAGGACAGGTAAATTTCAGAGCTGATTTCATCTTGCGAAATGATGAGTTTCTGGAGATCATGATATTCAGCAGATGAGCAGAGTAGGAAAGGAAAGTGGAAAGTTAGTTGACACTTAAAGAAAGCCGAGGAGCTAGAGGGCACCCTAGGTGTGGAATTTAGCTAGTTAAAATGCATGGAGTGAGGAGATTGAATCATGTTTGTGAGAAGGCCAGTGTCTCTGGATTTCAGATTGTTGGGGGAAGAACAATGTAAAACTGGAAAGGTAGGAAGAGATCAGATTACAAAGGTTTTGAAACCCAAATAGAGGATTTTTATGCTTGATGCTGGAGATAATTGGGAGCCAGTGAATAGGATAGAGGCAGGAAGGGTGATATAATCAGACTTCCTGCATTTTAATAAGATCAACTTGATAGCTAAGCAGATCATGGATTGGAGTGGGGAGAGACAAGGCCGGGAAAACAACCAATAGGCTACTGCAATGGACCAGAAGTGAGATGTTGGGGGCCTGTACCAGGGTGGTGACTGTATCAGAGGAGAGAAGGGAGCATATACAAGGATGAAAGTCAACAGGACTTCACTGCTAATTAAATATGGGGTGTTAGAGCAAAGAGTTGAGGATGATACCTAGGCTGAGAGCCTGGATGACTGGAATGATGGTGGTACCCTTGAAAGTAATAAAGAATTAAGAAAGAGAGTTTCATATTTTAATATTTATTTTATTTTTAATGTATGGAATAAAACAAGCATTCTGTAACATATACTTTTTTTTAAAATGTGATTAAAGGAGAGTTCCATATTGAGAGTTTCAGGATTCTGGGATATTATAGAAGTAGCAGAGGAGACAATAGATATGGGAAGCACGAGGTGGAAAATGGTTTGTTTGAGTAATGTTTTTATTTTTACTACTTTTTCATGGTTGGAAAATTGGTATTATGGGAGGCATAGTTCTTACTTCAAATAATAAATCATCCCACTCAACACTCTCAACCACCCTGTGAAGTAGATATTATTGTCCCTATTTTACATATAAGGAAACTGAGTCACAGTAATGACATAATTTGCCAAAGATCCTGAAGGTGCTAAACAGTGGATTCAAACTCAAGTCTCTGTCTCTGAGTTCCTTGTTCTGCTCCTCTCCTTCTACTACATAAGCCACCTGTAAATACTACATTCAAGGACTGGTAACCATAACAAACTTTGAATTTCCTCACTTTTCTATAAACATTGAACCTCAGAAAGGAAATCCTCTCTCGGTCTCAGATAAAAGAAAAGATTGGGTATGAGGGTTGACCTTTTTATGCTTCAGGTTGGGTTCTTTGAAAATGACTGCTATTGGGAAATGTTCCTAAGCAGCCCGAAGGATAAAATGAGGATCAGAAAGCGAGGGACAAGATGAAGATAAAGAACATACCCAGCCCAGTGCAATGCATGGTGAATGGGATAGAAAACAAGAGATCTGAGATTTCAGAGGTTGGCGAGGTCACAGTGCTCATGAGAATGTAGTTTTAGAATTACCTTTTCAGATGGGCAAAGTGAGTCTGGGTGATATGAAGCGAGTCACTGAACCTCCCTAGGCCTGAGATTCCTCACCTGTCAAATGATGGAGTACAACTAGGTGGCCCCTTAGGGTCCCTTCCAGCTCTCACATTATGATACTGCTATCTTAAGGAGGCAGGAGCTAAGTGGAGGAAGGATGAGGGAATCATATTCAGGAAATGATGGAGTTTACCAGTCTAGCAGAAAAAATATAATCTCTCTAAAATTAAAAAAAAGTGTGGAAATAATTGCTATTCAGTGCAATAACACCAAAGCTTCTATCTTTCCATTCCAGTTCAGATTAGAGAGGTCACCTGCTACGAGCCCAGGAAATATAAACCCTGCTTAGCAAGGTGGAGAAAGATAGAATAAACAACATATCAATTTAAAGCTGAACTGAAGTGAAAAGTTAGCATTGTAGAGACAGGTCACAATCATATCACACATTTATATAACACTATTTCACAAAGCATTTTCTCACAGCACTTTAATGAAATAGGTAGCATGGCTATTATTATTCTCATTTTACAAATGGGTAAACTGAGTTTCTATGATGTAAAGTGACTTGCTCACAGTCACACACACGTTGGTGTGTGTGAAGTATTAGAAGTGTGGCTGAAGGCCACGTCAGAGACTTACTAAAGAGTTGCAGGAAATTCCCAGGAGATCACAGCATGTGGTTTAGAGCTTATGTTAAGCCAAGTTGGATAGTCTAGGGAACAGACAAGAACAATTAATGCCATTCAGTATAGACTATGAAGTACCTGGGTCAGCTGGTTCTGTCACCATCCCACCACTCACTCAGACTGAAAAAGAGAATTTGAAGGATAGGCTTTGATCAGTGTTCTTGAGAACCTTTCTTTTCCTAAGGTTAGGAATTAGGAGATAGTGCACTTGTACCACATAGATGAACAGTAGTAACTTCACCATCACTGATTTTATCAGATGAAATGATATTAAAGAAAATATATTGCCATCTGTTTTGCGACTTGCATCCTAAGAACCATGGGACCTTTGCATCTGACTTGTAGCTGAAGTCTTCTACTTGTGGGAATTCAAATGTGAGCAAGCTTCTTAGGATAGGGACCATCCTACTTTTTCAATTTGTACCCTCAGCACCTGGCACAATGCTTTGCACATAGTAAGCATTTCATTTACCATCCCTTGCTCCTTATACTGAGGCTCAATGTGAAGGAGGAGGCGCAGGAGGCACAGGAGGCGCAGGAGGAGCAGGAGGAGCAGGAGGAGCAGTAGCTACAAACCCAACCATCACACTTGAGAATATGTCCCATTGATGACCCACGCAAAAGACCAAAAGTCATGACAGCTACTGCCCCAGTCTTCCTAGACTTTAACCATTGTCTGTAACCATATTGACTTCCATATTCTCTTACCATCTCTCTCCCATGTATATATCATCTCAAACTATTCCTATCTATACCAACAGGCATTCTACTATCAAGAACCCTTAAATAATCGAACAGATTTTCACCTGTCCCAATATTCCCTTCCAATTGCCTCAATCATTTCTCCTATGGGCTAGAACTGGGGAAAGGAAATTCAGCCACCTCTCCTTATGCTGAGCACATCACCTGCACTGGCTTGTGCCTTCCATCCACATTGCATCCCAATGCTCTCTTAACCCCAGTGTTTTCCCAGTCACAATTATAGTTAAGTGTTGCAGAGGAATAAGCGCCAGGCCTGAGTTCAAATCCAACCTCAGATACTTACCTGAACAAATCATTTAATCTTGTTTGCCTCCATTCTCTCATCTCTGAAATGAGCTGGAGAAAAAGGTGCCAAACCATACCAGTATCTCTGCCAAGAAGACCCCAAATGGGATCGTGAATAGTTGGATACAACAAAAAAATTATATACTTTTATAAAAAAGGAATGGACACTTCTCATAGTTAAGTAGAGGTAGTTTCAGTTCTGTGGATGCAATGATTGCTGTTACACTTTGGTATGTCTCTTACATTTTGCTCCCTATCACTGCTTAGACTGTAACTTCTTTATAGCTGGGCGAACAAGGTAAACTTGGACAAAGGACTTCAAATAACACATTAGGAACAATGGAAGGGATGAAGGAGGCTGCTTACTATGTGCCAAGCATTACACTAAGAGCTTTACAAACATTATCTCATTTATTCCTCACAACAACTCTTTTTATTATTATTCCCATTTTACAGTTGAGGAAACCAAGGCAGACAAAGGTTAAGTGACTTGCCCAGGCCATATCTGAGGCCAAATTTGAACTCAGGTCTTCCTGATTTCAGGCCCAGATTTCTATCCACTGTGCCACCTAGCTGCCTGATAGGCTCACTAGCTTAGAGCTGAAAAAGACCTCAGAAACCACCTAGCCCAACACTGTAATTTTATAGGTGAAGAAAGTGAAACCCAGGGAAATTAAGTAACTTGTCTAAAGTAACTTAGTGAACATCAGAGGCAAGATTTGAACACAAATCCTCTGACTGCAGAACACATTCTTTTTCTGATGTACCATGACATCTGGACAGTTATTGTCAATACAACTGTATGTGCACCAAGAAGTGGGAAACAGGACATTGAAATGTCTTGATGTACCCTGATTTTCCTATGATTTTAAAGAGAAGGGTCTTTATTTCTTTTACAAACTAACATTTAGTGAATCAAAAAAGCTAAAATAAAAATTGAAAATTACCTTGGGCATCATCTGCTACAAGTTTCTCATTCTACAGGTGAGGAAATGAAGGCCCAATTGCCCAATGTCATCAGCTAGCTCTAGTAGAGCCAGCACTAGAAGCCAAGACGTTTGACTTATGCCCTTTCCATTGTATTAAATTGTATCTTCCACAGTGCCTGGTACATAGTAGGCACTTAATAAATGTTTATTAACTAAGAAGCACTATAGTGGAAGAGAAGAAAAACTAGGCCTGGAATCAGAAGACCTGGTTTTCAGTTATGACTCTGAAATTTATGGATAAAGTACTTTACCTATATAGGCCTTGCATTTCTCATCTATAAAATGGTGTTAATGATACCTTACTACTACTCCATAGAGTTCCTGTGAGGAAAGTGCTTTGTAAACCTTAAAGTCATGCAGGTAATAAGTAAACCCTTAATTCAATGCAATTAAATAAGCATTTATTGAATTCCTTCCATATAGCCTCTGGGAAGACAATGAAAAAAAATGAAAAACAATCCCCATTCTCAAGGAGCTTATATTGTCCTGCAGGTGGGGAATCTCCATGATCCTTTTTTATATTCTAAGAGCCCTTACCGAAGGTGAAGGCTCTCTGACAGGAGCCTGTTCCCTCCTCCTCACCTTAAACGTTTTAGATTTTTGGTCTTAATTCATATTCTGTTCCTTCCTTCTATCTCATACATGCTTCCTTCTAAGGTTAACCCCCTATCTGTGCCTTCTGTTACAAATGCTTATAACTCCCCACCAAGAAAATACAAACCCCTTTGAGAGAGAAAGAATTGTTTTTTTTTTTTAATTTGTTACTGTATTCCCAGAACTTGTATAGTAGTCATATAAATGCTTATTGGATTGAATGGAATTATGAGTATATTTATGACCTCCATGATTTTGGGCAAGTCCCCCTTTCTGGACTTAGCTCTTCATCTGTGTAATGAAGGCATTAGACTGGATAGCTTCTAACATCCCTTCTGGCTTTAAATCTTTGATCCTAACGAGATGCTTCTAGGAAAGCTTAGCTATTAATATTAAACTAGCTTAAACAACAAAATAGTTTTGGTGAATGGGACAAGATTGCTGAGAGTGAATTATTTTGGAAGTCTTAAAATGCAAAAAAATCTATATATATATATGTATATGTGTGCATATACATACGTATATGTATATGTGTGTACATATATGTGTGCTTTGTATATACGTATATGTGTAGGTATATATACGTGTATATGTATTTATCCATAATTTGTTGTCGGTATTACTGTGAATGCCATCACAGCATCCCTACCCACTAGAAACAAGCAATAAACATTTCCCTCCCACTTAGAACCAAAGGCTCTATGTGAAGAAAAATTTAATCATATTCTCCATGGAAAGAATCATAGAAACAAGGGTGGTATGAACTTTTTTTTTTTTCCTCAATAAAACCATGTTTGTTCAGGACGGGTATGTGTTTTTGTTTTTTAACAAAAATTAAAGTGTACGCAATTCCACTTTTTCCACTCTCAAAAATTACTCAATTCCTGCACTGAGAAAATTAAAACCACTGATAGAGTGGGGGCTTTCCACTCTTGGGCCCTCGCTCTAGGATTTCTTTGCTAAGCTGGTGCCTTTCATGATTCTGAGACAGATCTGAGCAGATGGGTGCAGCCTAAGGCAGACCATCAATGCCCATCTTCTCTGGCCA
This sequence comes from Trichosurus vulpecula, assembly GCF_011100635.1. NCBI lineage: Eukaryota > Metazoa > Chordata > Mammalia > Diprotodontia > Phalangeridae > Trichosurus > Trichosurus vulpecula. Next base: position 93,899,556 of record NC_050578.1, on the reverse strand, counting down.
GTCTAACCATGACAAAACTCCTAAGCAGCCCCACCTGCTTCCAGCAGGCATCTGTGCGTGGATGCAGAACACAGAGATGGGCATGCTGTGGGAATAATAAAATGGAAGCAGGCCAGACAAAAGCCTCCATCTATTCCAATAAGCCCAGAAAGCTATACTTCATTCTTCTCCCTCCTTTTGCCCAGGCCTGAGTATAGAGGCAAAATCTTGAGAAGAGAAAGCAAATTTCTATAATACTGAAGACTTATTCCACTAAATCTCTTAATCTAACATTTTCATGCAGATTATAATATCTGACATTTATAGAAGAGTGTTTCCCAAACCCTTACTGTAATATGAATTTTAATATTAATATTGATTTGCATATTAATTTTAATTTGCATATTGATTAACTGGTTTACACAACAAGCCTGTGAAATAGGATGTATCATTCATTGTTCCCATTTAACTAAAGAGGAAACTGAAACTCAGAGAGATAAAGTGACTGGGCCAGAGGTTCAGAACAACGAAGGGACTAAAGCTGGATTAAGCTGAGGTCTCCTGAGTCGATAACACAATGTGGCCTTTACGAAAATGGGTACCACTTCTAGTAGCTATGACAGCAGTGTTATGGTTTACATCTGTAGCTTGTGATGCAATGTACAGAAAGAAAGAAAAAAGCAACAGAAAAGCAATCAAAAGATCCAGCATCTGCTCTTTGCTATTTAAAGCCCTTCACAAGGTGGCAGTAGGTGCGTTTCACTTTCCTCGCCATCTACTCTGTGTTCCAGCTGTTCCCCAGACTTGGCATCCCTTCCCCTGGTCTGTGCCTCCACCCAGGCCATCTGTAGCCTATTCCAGGAAGGCATTCCCTCCTCACCTTCACCTCCTCCTTAACTAGCTTCCTACAATGTTGAATGTATGTACCCCCTCCTAAAGGAAGTCTTGTCTGATCCTCCTCATTCTTAATGCCCCGTCTCTACTCAAATTATATTGCATTTATTTTTCTACCCTGACTCTGAAGCTGTGTGCATTGGGGCAAGTCACTTAACTTTCCTCGCACACAAAATGAAGGGTTTTGACTCAACCGCCCCTGAAGTCCCTTCCAGTCCTATACCCACAGTCCTATGAGCCATTTAAATGTTGTTTAAATGTATCCCTCCCCTAGGAGAATCTAAGGTTCCTGAGGGCAAAGACCAGTATCTCCAACATTGGGTCTTTCTGATAGAGGAATGTGTGAATAATATTTGCTGGATTAAATTGAATTCATTTCAACCATACATTTTGCTATTAAACTAGCTGGTTATTTTTCAGACACTGATCTCCGCTAAACGGGCCTCAATTTCCTCAAAATGAGAGAGTTAGACTAGACCTCTAAGGTCATTTCCAGAAAGGAAGGAAGGACTTAAGTACTTACTACATGCTAGGACCTGTGCTAAGTGCTAGGGACACAAATGCAAAAGCCAAGACACTTTCTGTTTTCAAAAGGTTTATATTTTGATAAGGAAAGTAAAAAACATACAGGGGAGCAGTAGCCATGGAGGAGTGCTTTAGTCTAGGTCAGGGGTGGGGAGCCTGACCCACTTGAGGACCTAGAAGGCCGTATGTGGCCTCAAGGCCTCAGGTTCCCCACCCCTAGTCTAGGCAAGCAGATGAATGGTGAGTGGAGTCTTAAAATTCATGGACAAATCATTTCTGGGAATGGCAATGTTGATTTGATCACTCTTCCCAGAGACACAAAGAGAACGAAGGTGTAGAGGAAGGGTACGGGGAAGGAGCATGACATAAACATGGCTGGACAGCAGCAGAGTAGGTCTGGGTCTGGGTTAATCTAGATATGAGGAAGTCTCATCAATCAGGAGTCCTGGCTTCATTATTTATTAGTCATGTGACCTTGGGCAAGTCTCTTAACTTCTTTATCCTCAGTTTTTTCTTTACAAAATGGAGATGACCACTGCAAACATCTGCCTCACAGAGTTATCATAAGGAACAAATTTATGGAAAAGCATTTGTAAACTTTACAAGGCTATAGAGATATGAAGCATTCTAATGATTCCATAAGAGTCTGGACCAAACAGAGGATTGGACTTTCATACTGCCATATCACCTAATTAACCATAATACTTTTGTAAGGTCCACCAGAAGAATTCTTAGAGATTCTGCTTGAAGATTTTCATCCTCCCTCATACAAGGAAGGACTTATATCCTTCCTTTTCAACTTACCTTTATAATTTCTATCTTATGTACACATCATTCTTCAGATTACATATTTTATCTTCTATATAAATTTGAGATAAAGAGATATAACATAGCAATACATGATTAATTGACAAGTGACTTTGCAGAATTTCCCAAAGTGGGTGATACCGCCCCTTGGGGAGTTCTGGAACGATCCAGAAGAGTGGCAGTGCTGAGGCTTAAGGGCGCTGGGACCCTGGAATAGCAACCTGCAGACCCTGCCTGAATTAATCCAACCCAAGCCCTCTTTCAACCAAAGAAAAACAAGGTTTATTAAAGCACCATTCTAGATGGGCATGATTCTAAAAATCCCCCATATTGGCCAGGCTCTTAAGAAATTTAAGCATTTGAATTGCTGCTGCAAGTGGCCAGATTTAATCTGAACACTTTAATAGAAACAAGTTCCCCATAGGAAGGATCTAGGCCAAGTAGTCCAGGGTGACTGAAGGAGGGGTCTAAGGAGGATCTTGATGGGAACGGCCAGTAGGCTCAGATGAGGACTGGAGGTCTAACCCCTGGACCAATAGAATGAGGTCTAGATAGAATCAAGGGTGGGAAGTAGCCAGAGGTGATCCAGAGGTAATGGACAATGAAGAAGTGGGCTAGGTTAGGAGTAACAGAGAATTGGGAGATTGGATTTTGACAGTGAAAGGCCAGTTGAGAAGATTATAGCCCCAGAAAAATGTCAGAGACTTATCAAGTAGGAAAATTCAAGGAGAGTTTAAGGGGGTTTCCAGAGCCTATACCCCATCAATAGTAGCCACAGGTACAACTGGGGGGCATTGAATAAAAATAAGGAAGAGGTGGAAGCATAAGGAAAGAAGAGAAGAAAATTTTGAAAAACCATTCGTACGTGTTTCTTCTCTTGTGTACAGAGTTCAAGTGGTACCGATTATATTATTTTCCAAATAAATACACAAAATGCAAGTTATAACCCATCAATGGTCAAGTCTGCCAGATTTTAACTAGCAAGTGTTGATGGGCAAGCTTGTTGCTCAGTGTCCAGAAGTCCAGCATGCATCTGCAGGAATATGTGCATGTAATGATTTGTTTGTAATACAATACTATATGGTTATATGATGCAATATTGCACCATCAAAATTTCAATGTAGGAAAAATGCAAATTTACAATAAATTATTAAATTTAAGATGTGTCATTTTAAATTTTTTTTTATTTTTGAAATGATGCAAATTTTTAAAAAAACATTAAAGGGTTAAAAAAAAGCAGATGGGGAAAGAAGCAGGGTTGTGCGAAGTAATTATTTTAAGGGGACAGCTTTAGAGAAAGGAAGAATTCATCATTTGCAACTACTGCATAACTTGGGCCTTAGCGTTAATAGTATTTGATTCACTATTCTGTATTTTAAACATCTATTAACATGGGAATCATAGTATTTAGAGCTTGAAGAGATTTAAAAGATTATCTAAATCTATAGCTTACCCAAGTAACACAAGTAACAAACAGAACCAAGATTTGATCCTAGGTCTTTCAACTTCAAATCCAAGGTTTTCTTCATTATGAATTTTCGGTCATAGAGCTTAGCTATTGTACAGTCTAATTTTCTAATTTTAAAGACAAAGAAATGAAGTCTTTTAGTGATTTGCATTGGACTAGCACCCAAGTTTCTTTACTCCCAATGTTAGGAGCAATCACTTGGGTGTGTAGCCAGAACTGGAGGTACCTTCAGAAAAGCTCAAGAGACCCAGAGCCTTGAACATTAATTTTCTTTGGTTCCTTTTTGTTTTGCTTGCTTACTCTTTGTTTGACTCTTTTCCTGATGAGGAAAAAAATGCTACAAAGGACCTTCTCCTATGAAAATGCATCTCTTTTTACCTCTATGTTTGTTCCTTCCTGTTTTAGGTGAAGGGATTGGATACTATGATTTTGTGAATTTTGAAAGGTCAGGAGAGAGAGAGGGTGGTCTATTGTCCTATTTTTGCTTCTAGACTAGTATCAATGCCCCAAGGAGCAAGGAGTAACCTATGGGACCCAGTCCAGTGATAGCTGACACAAAGACTTGTCTGGCAGCAATGCCACATTTGGTACCATGTTATGTGAAAACCATGCAAAGAGTGGGCTTATTCTTCTTGAGGGACCACGGAGTGATAGGGAAAGTATGCCCCTGAAGTGTTGGGGAGAAATGCTTACACTTGTGTTCATACTTTATCTTTGAAGTAAATATGTCATTGTAAAATCTAATTGGGGCAGCTAGGCATCTTCCTGAGTTCAAATCTGGCCTCAGATACTTACTAGCTGTATTACCCTGGGTAAGTCACTTCACCCCATTTGCCTCAGTTTCCTCATCTGTAAAATGAGCTGGATAGGGAAATGGCAAACCATTCTAGTATCTTTACCAAGAAAACTCCAAATGGGGTCACAATGAGTCAGATACAACTGAAAAATGACTAAATAACAAAACTCTAATTGATGTTCATTTATAGTGAACAAGAGAATACTCATTATACAAGCAACATTGGTCCTATGAAACTATTGTCAATTTTTACTTTTATTTTTAGACACCCATATTTGCTACTCTTTTCAATGTCATCACTTTATGTTTTCATAATAACTACTATATAATAATAACATATGTTATAAATGGGTAACAAATGGCAATAAAGGAAGCTCGGTGTTTTGAATAGACAGCTTGCCTCGAGGCAAACTTGGGTTCATTCTTGCCTCTAATAATGTGAACCTAAGGAAGTGACTTGGTAGCATCTCATTGCCTGAAGTCAACTTGCCAAGACTGTAAATCTGAGGAACAATTGCTGATCTGCACTGTTAAATGGAATTTCTATTTCGGGAGTTCTCTGCATCAATGAAATCACTGGTCCAGATACAAAATCAAGCAGCAAACATTATTTTCCTCTCTATAGTAATCTTAAATTTTGTGTGCATGCTAACATTTTTTTCAGAGTAATTTCGCATGTATTAACTTTTCTTCATTCCCAATAAACTACATGAGGTAGGCAGGGCAGACGATATTATTACCATTTCTAAGATGGTGAAACTGAATCTCAGACAGTTTAAGACTTACCTAAGAACATACAACTAACAAATCTAAAATCCAGGTCATTTGAATTCTTGTCTAGGTTTGATTTTTTTGGTTTGTTTCTACTTCATTAGGTCAGGTTACCCCTCCTTTCAATAAATAGAGAAACTGGAGATGAAATAAATAATTTTTTCATAAAGTTCTATTGAGACAGAATTGAGCCTCAGGTGACAAGATGATTCATCTAAAGAGGACTTTCCATTGCTCCTTACAGACACCTACAGTCAAAGCTTAGCTACTCAGATTCCTTAGGGACTTGTATTTGCTTTCCAGGATAGTCGAATTTTGAAAGGGAGGATTGAACCCACCATTAGACACCAATGTGTTCCACTTTTTTAATGCTTTTGGACGCTATTTTCTGTTTCATACTGAACATAATTTAACTTTTTTTTTCTTGATGATATAGGGTCATCATGAATATAAAGAATCCCATTGTGCAGTAATTCAATGATATTATCAGGACAAAAAGATGTATAGAGCCCTACCCACTACCGTTTTTGGATTCCTGTATCTACTTTCGTAAAATCTCTGTCTCTTGGAAGAGCCAAGCTATTCACCTTTGGAATTCCACTCCAAGGCTTCGTTAGTGAGAACCCATTATGTCTAATCACTCCTGAATCATGCTTCATGTCATCCATCGTCCTTCCATGCCCATCTCCCAAACCCCAGTTTCTACTTCCTGTTGTGACAACAATAACCAAATCACACTACCATCACCTCTGGAAAGAACATGTCAATCAACTGTCCTATGGCTTCACCAATGATCCCTGGGAGTTTCTAGACTAAAAAGTACACTTCTCTAAGCCACCATTGTCCATATGTGTTTTTTTCCTCCTGATAGAATATAAGCCTCTTGGTGGCAGAGATTATATCTCTTTTGCATTTGGACAGTTGGATGAACATAATACCTGGCACAAAGTTGGCATTTAATAAATCCTTTTTGATTCATTAATTTCTTCCTTCATCTAGCTTCCACTTTTTGTTATACATCTTGAACCTAGGTATATCATTTACTACATTCATATTTTATAAACTTTTTCATATTTTATGTACTTGTTATAATTTTACAACTACAGTAGCCACAGTAAGTGAAGACCCAGGGAAAAAAAGGTCCTCAATACCAACGTTCTTGGTATTGTCAAATAGCTTAACATCACAAAACAAACATGGTTTTATCAATAGATATTACACTAAGGAATATATATATTACAAGTCTCTTTGCCCCTGTACCCTATGGATCATAGGGCCTTTTTATTTCTTATATGTATCGTCTGACCCAATTAGAAAATAAAATGTTTCAAAACAAGAATTTTCTACACTTTTCTATTTATATCCCTAGGGCCTTGAACATAGTAAGTTCTTAATAATTGCTTTTTCATTCACCTATCTCTAGCATCTTCCTTTCTAAATAGTTTGCCAATTCATGAATGAACCTCAATCCAAACATTAATCATAAGTAAGGATTTGGCAATTTACCACTCATCCAACATAGCTGTCATTCTTACAAGTAAAGGAAAATAATTGAGATAATTGAATTCGTACCAGCCCAATTCTTTTAATGGCTGATAAACCTCAGCCTGATTTGTATATTTAACAAAATCTAACTTATTTGAAATGTTAATTTGACAAATGTTATAAAAACTTTGCATGCTACAGAGGAGTGGTGATCCCCCTAACACTTAGCGTGCTATCAGCTTTTTTTTTAATTCAATAGTTAAGTCAAATACCTATATCATCTTCATTTTCAAGGAGAATCCATAGGGGTGCAAATAAAGCAAATGTAGATAAAGCCAGACACACCAGCTGCTGAGGCCTGTAGACTATATGGAGGGATGCCCAGAAATCTTTATCCTAGCAACTGCAAAGTTCAAAGGGTTAAGTATCAATGACTTTACATACTACCCACTCCTACATTGCTACTCTACTCAGGAATTCAGTAAATTCAGGTTCTATTCCATATTCTTCTAGTGATATTCTCATTTATCAACTTACTTTTATATTGATTTCTCCAATTCCTACTCGACAATTATGTTGTGTATTTCAGGGCTGGGTGGTTGTTTTGTCCTTGTTTTTAAGGAGGTAGGTACTTGGTGGCTAGATTTAATATCAATACTTTAATGCTTTGATGGGGTTCTGATGTCATCCATGTGGCTACTCCATCTATTGGAATAAATCACAAGTCAGCCCCACCTTCTGTCCATGTCTGGTTCTTCTTCAAGTTCTCTGAAATATCTTCTATGGGTGGGTCTACTCATTATGCTGAAGGCCCACTTCTAGCTCTCTTAAGACCCATGCAGATTCCAACTGAACACATGCACTCTCTCAACCATCCCTCTTGATCACCAACCTACCTTTTTTCCCCACAAATCTATAAGTAATCCCATTTTATGCTATGCTATGCCTACAGCCCATCATATAGGGCTATACCAGCGAAGTGGACAGAGCAGTGGGCTTCCAATCAGAAAGCCTAAGTTCAAATCGTGTCTCAGAGACTTACTAATTGTGTCACCCTAAGCAAGTCATTTAACCTATATGTGCTTTGGGGAACTAGCTAAGACCTATCTACTCAGTCACTGAAGGTTGCAAGTATTCACCCTGCTAACAAAAATCATAAATCTTTCAGGTATCTTCTAGTCTTAGACTGGTAAAAAGTATTTAGGTTTTGCAAAAATACTTAAGCACATCATCATGGTAGTTTAAATACCTTCAAATAATAGCTAGTATCAGTGACAAATTCTACCACTGATACAAATCAGGTCTAAAAGTATTTATTAAGCACCTACGAGGTGCCAGGTTCTGTGTTAAATATTGGTGATTAAAAAAAAGCAGAAATAGTCCCTGCCTTAAAATCTAATGGAAAAAAATCAAGGGTTAATAGCCCATGACAGAATATTGAGATGGGTAGTGCATGTTCCTGATCTTCATTCGGAGAGCTGGATCTCTGAAATGGGATCAGAGAAGAATGGAAGTCAGGTTACACTAAGCTATAGTTAAAACCAAAAGCCAGAGAAAAACAGAAGATCCAGATAAGTAATGTGCCTGATGTCAACCTTGTATCTGCCCTAGAACCTAACCCAGTGATCCTCAAACAGAAGGAACATAAAAAATAACCATCATCAAAGCTAACATTTACAAAGTGATTTAAGGTCAGTATGGCACTTCATATTATCTCATTTTGTCTTCACACAAGCCTGAAAGGTAGTTACTACTATTATCCACATTTTACACATGAAGAAATGAAGACTAAGAAAGATGAAGACACTTACTTATCCAAGGTCCTACATCTAGTATTATCTGATGCAAGATTTGAACTCACATCTTCCTGACTCCAAGTCTCAAATTTTATCTAACACTCAATGTTTGTTGATTGAATGGATAAATTGTTTTCAGTGCAATAGCCCATTGTGTCAGGAAGGAATAGATCTGTTAGGATTTTTTTTAAAGAGTCAAAAGTCCATGTGGGAAGTTCTGGAACAGTGATTTCAGTGAAAGGTTTGGATAGGTAGGAGAAAGAATAGTTTGCAAGCCACAGGTCAGTTGTTTTGTTTTTGGTTTTGTTTTGTTCTTACTATGTTCATCCTTCTTTCTGTTCCTAAAAAGGGCAGGCCTGTGGTAAGCTGGGTCTGGGCCACATCTCCATAAGCACTGTGATGGAGACACTAAGGGAATAGACTCATAGACTTAGAGTTTGAAAAAAGGAACATCAGAAGCATTCGAGTCCAACTCCTGACTTTACAGAGAAAGAAACTAAGGGCCCAAAAGTTTAAGTAACTTGTCCAGGTCCTTAGTGTTTCTGTATCTAATTCACCTACCACTGTAGAAACAGTCCTGGTGTTAAAAAATATAATAAATCATCTTTCCTGTAATCGTCAAGGTCAGCATACTAAAATTTGTTTGTTTCCCAGAAATTGTGTTGATTTCCTGCCATAACATCTAGCCTACTTCAAGTTGTCAGGATTCAGCTATGTGGCTGACCTTGGCTGTGTTTGCTATCTTCCTACACACATTCAGGGAAAAGCTTTACCAAGGAAGCATAGGAACAAGTCAACTTTATTCTTTCTTTTAAATGAAATCTCTTGAAACTACATCGTGGTTGTCTGAATGCCAAGGTCTTCTCAGAATTGCTAAGGTTTTAGTGTTATCAAGGCCTCAAATTTCAGAGCCTTTGGCTCTCCTATAAATTCACAAGATTCCTCCCAGGAAATGTTATCTAGTTCAGGAAGGGGAAGCATCCACTTAAAAGTTTTGCTAAATAAAGCATTTTTAAACAATTGTTTTATTTTGTTTTAAGTAAGAAAAGAACAATGGACAATGTTTTGTCTGTTTAGCTCTTTCAAAAACTAAAAGCAAGATCATCTATTATAGGCTCTGTGAAAAGAGATACTGCTTTGGAGGGAAATATATATATATACATATATATGTATGTATGTGTGTGTATACATATACATATACATATATATATATATATATATATATATGAATGTATATAGTCAAACACTACTAATCTAGGATGACTTGAAAGAGGCTAGTCCCAATTAATGAAAAGGGTGATTTATGGAATTTAGAGAAAGAAAACATACTCAATAATGCAAGCTACTGGGTAACAATGTTTTGCCATTTAAGATCATTTGGGATCTGCTTTAATAAATAGATATGGATGATTGTGCTACATTTTTCATTTGTTAATTCATTGAAAAGATACTTAAATTCCTAGCAAACACAAGGCATTAGAGGGCACACACATGAACATAATTTGTCCCTCTCCTAGATTAAAGTCTAGTAATGTTTACACTGAAATTCAAGTCCGTCTACTTTCTGGCTCCAATGTCCCTTTCCAGATTTTATGTCATGCTATTTTTTTCCATTCTCTAAATTACGAAATAGTCTACGTGTCTCTCTTCTCCACTTAGTCCCACAAGCCATTCCTCAGGCCCAGTATACATTGCTTCCTCATCTTCTCCTTAAAGGATCTTTCTCCAGTCCTAAACAAATTGTGGTATATGGTTGTGATGGCATACTAATGCTCTATAAGAAACGATGAGCTCAATGATTTTAGAAGAACAAGGAAAGACTTGCATGAAATAATGAAGATTAAAATGAGCAGAAAGAAGAGAATGTTGTATACAGTAACAACAATATTGTTTTAAGAATGACAATTGAATAAGTTACTTTAACTATTATAAATACCTAAATTAACTATAAAGGACATATGAAGAAAGATGTTATCTGCATCCAGAAAAAGAATTGATAAATAGAAGTATGTATAGAATAATTTTACATATATGTAAACCTATTTGTGTCTAATGGTAGTCATCTCCAGGATGGGGGTGAAGGAAAGACAAAAAAAAAGGAAAAAATCATGATAATTTTGTTGTATATTTGAAAGAAATAGCAAGCTGTGCATGGTAGATTTGTAGTTTTACATACAATCACCTTTTTATTGTACTGTGCTATGAAAATACTCCTTTTATTCCATAAATTTAAAATAAAATAAACTTTGAAAGACAAAAAAGAATAATTCTCTTATTTGAAGGCTCATTTCAGTTGCTATCTCCCAATTCCTTATTCCCTAGTCCATCCCCTCAATGTGTACATGCAGTTTCTTTCAGTAGAATGAAAGCTCCTTGAGAATAGGAATATTTTGGTTTTTTGTTTTTGTATCCCTAAGACATAGCATAATATCCTCACAGAAGTGGTGCCTAACAAACATCCACTAAATTGATTTGAACCTCACCCCCACAACGTCCCATTGTTCACTCATCCTTCCCTCCATGCCTAAAGTACACTACCATGTGCCTCTCTTCTTATAAGACTATCCCTTTCATTCAGTATCAAATTCAGGTACCTCCTCCTTCATGAAGGCTTCTTGTATCCCCCTGGATAAACATTATTTCTCTTTCCTCATGCTACTTAAATCATTTTGTCTGGGTGTTTCCTTTCATGTCTCATATACTGTTTTATGTCATGGTTATCTGTTGGTGTCTTCTATTCAATAAACATGTATTAAGTGCCTACAATATGAGGCATTCCCTAGACACCAGGGATATGAAGATGAACTAAGACCCAGCTATGCCTTTCAAGAAGCACACAAATGGAGCAGCTAGGTGGCTCAGTGAGTAGAGCACTGGCCCTGGAGTCAGGAGGACCTGAGTTCAAATCTGGCCTCAGACACTTGACATACTTACTAGGTCTATGACCTTGGACAAGTCACTCAACCTCAATTGCCCTGCCTGCCCCTCGGCAAAAAAAAAAGAAGCACACAATCAATTTGATTAGGCAAAAAACTATACAGTAAATAATCTGATAAAAACTACATAAGATAAACAGACAGGAGAGATTAGAGAAGAGAAAGAGCTTATGAACCTGTTGGATTGTGAGTACATTGAAGGAAGAAGCTGCCTTATTTTATCTTTGTATCCCCCAAAGTTATATGAGATGTTTAATAAATTTTTTTTAAATTGAACTGAATCTCCTTAGAAGTTGGCATTTTTTAAATTCAATTTTATTTTTGTGTCTTCATTCTCTCCCTCCCACTTGCCCCTATCATTGAAAAAATGAGAACAATAAAACTCCAGTTCTGATCGGTTATTTCAGTTGTGTCTCATTCTTTATGGTCCCATTTGGGGTTTTCTTGGCAGATATATTAGAGTGATTTGCCGTTTTCTTCTCCAGACCATTTTACAGATGAGGAAACTGAGGCAAACAGGTGTAAATGACTTGCCCAGGTCACACAGTTAGTAAGTGTCTGAGACCAGATTTGAACTCAACTGTTCCTGACTTCTGGCCTGGCACTCTAGCCACTATACCACCTAGTTGCCCCAAACTCTAGTTACAAACACGTATAATAAAAGCATAAATTCTCACATTGGCCATGTCTCTTCCTGACTCCTAAACCCTCCCACCCCCAAAAAGAAATTTCAATCTGCACTTTTAGTCAATCGCTTCTCTGTCAGGAAGTGGGTGACATGTTACATCATGAATCCTCTGCAAATGTGGTTGGTCAATAAATTGTTCAATCTTCCTATGTCTTCCAAAGTTGACTATTTTTGTATTTGTTATTCTATAAATTGTTCTGGTTCTGCTTGTTTCATTTTGCATCAGTTCACATAAGTCTTTCCAGATAATAGTACTTCATAACAATATTACTATTACTACTACTAATACTAATAGCTAGCATTTGTATAGAAATTTAAGGCTTGAATAGTATCATACATGTTATTTCATTTGACAAAACTTTTATATATCATATTTCCATTCATATACTATCGATTCTTTGACTATTCCCCGATTGATGGCCACCTCCTCAGTTTCTAATTCTTTGCACCATAAAAGAGCTGGAGTGTTTTTGGTACATATTGAGCCCTTTTCATCTTTCTTTGATTTCTTTTGGGTATAAACCTTGTGGCATTGTGAGGTCTAAGGGTATGCACAGTTTAATAGCTTTAGGGGCATAGATCCAAATTGCTTTTGAGAACAGCTGAACTAAGAACTTAGCATTTATAAGACTTACCCTTCAGGGTCAGTTTATAGCCTATGCAGGCCACTTTAAAATCAAGGGAATGCCAAAAGCCAAACAGCCACCAAAGAGTATTAAGCATCTTTATAGTTAAAGAACTTGGCTGAGTGGGTGGAGTAGAGGGACAGATTATTGCTGTTCAATCCTTTCAGTTATGTCCAACTCTTCATGACCCTATCTGGGGTTTTCTTGGCAAACATACTGGAGTGATTTTCCATTTCCTTCTCCAGCTCCTTTGACAGATGAGAAGCTGAGGCAAACAGGGTTAAGTGACTTGCCTAGGGTCACACAGCTAGCAAATATCTGAAGCCAGATTAGAACTCTGGAAGATGAGTCTTCCTGACTTCAGGTCTGACACTCTGTCCACTGCACCAGGAATTAGGAAAGAAGAATGCCCTTTCAGAGTTTTTAGTCTAGTGGCTGGTGGAATAAAACAGGTAGATAATAATAATAAAATATGGGAAAATTGGGAAGCATATTGAAAAGTACACATAGCACATATATAATTAGTATCCTAATTCGTTAAAATGGATAATATTTAAGCAATTGGAAATTCATTAAACTCTTCTCTTGAGTTGGTTAAACATTCTCCCAGGATATCAATTATCTTATTTGTTGTGCCTTTGGGGTTAGGTAGTACAAAACTGAACATTAGTCCAACTTGATTTGAGTTATCATGACTTCCCATAATGAATTAAACTTTATTATAATGATACTTTTTAATAGAATGCATATTGTACTCTATATTTCTTGTTTATAATTTTCTGATTTAACTGAATCAGCATTATAATCAGTATTTTTTTTAATGGAAATACGATGAAAAGCATCTGTGGTTCTGTCCGCATGGGTAATTGCCTGTATGGGAACTCCAAACAACGACAGCTTTCCATCTATCTATGACTTCATTAAGTCCCTCAGAGTTGCCCAAGCTTGAATGACTTGCCCAGGGTAACACAGCCAGAGACAGGACTTGATCCAGCTCTTCCTGATTCCAAGCCAGCACTATAACCACTTAGACACAGAGATGTGTTGATAAAAAGAGCTTTAAATAAAGATGCTGCTGTGAGAAGTGCCAAGGTTCTTTCAATAACAGCAGCAACAAAAATTGCGTGATTTAGACAAGTAAAAATGTTTTAAATGTTTGACTTAAGCACTTCAGTCATACACAGCAGCTATTTTAAAATCTGAGTATTTTATGCCAAGTTAACTCCATTTAAATTCACTGCAAAGGAGATGGAAAGAATATTAATCTTATTCCAAGAAATTATTTTAGGGTAGATAATGCTTCTTAGCCAGAAATGATGTCAGAGTATATTTTGTCTATTCCAAGCTTTGAGCCAAGCATAAAATCAGTTGAATAATGGTTTAAGAATCACATGGCCCTTTGAGACAGGACACAAAGGATTTCCACTGTAGTATTGGAGAAATGAATTAAAAATCAGTTTTTGGCAAGATTTAAAATGTGCTCCTGATTTGAATACTCTTATCTCTTAAAGAAACTTCCCTAAAATATTAACATGATAAGAAGGTCACTAGGGCACCTGCTTCATTGAAATGTTATGTTATTAAAGACCACAAAGCTTCCACTAACATTTGAGTGAGGAAAGTTTTCATGGTGATTCAAAATGCCACCAATGAATGGAACATTGAGTATTCAGACCATCCTTGCTCACATCTAATCCAATTCAACAGGTGTTTATTAAATGCCTAATTTTTGTAAGACCAGCAACATGATGTGAGCAGAGGGCCAGACCTAGAGTCAAGAAGATCTGGGTATAAGTCTTGCCTTTCACACATACAAGGTATGTAGCCATGAGCTAGTCTTTTAGCCTCACAATAACCCTTCTCTAAAACTGTAATTGACTGTTGTGGTTCCATGGAGAGAATTTCTACCTTGGAATTTTGGCACTTATGAAATCAGAGATTCAGACAACAAAAGAAAAATAAATCTCTTTTCATAAAACACAGACAAAAATGAAAAATAGTCCCTGCTTTCAAGAAGTTTACATTCTATGTAGACACAATATGTAAACAGGAAAGCAAATATTCAATAATTTAAGGAGCCCTAGAAACTAGGGGGTCAGGATTGGCTTCTAGTGGGGGATACCACAAAAGCCAAGACTTGAAGAAAGCTAGGGATTCTGAACAGGTCTACGTGGACTGGGGATTTAAATGGTGACCACTCAGGATATTAAGACTTCAAGCAATTAAGGAGTAGATTTTAAAAAGCAAGAGAAGTAATCAATTATAATATGCTAAGAAAGGTGGCAGATTCCCAAAGATCTAAGGATCCCTTTACAAAAAAAATTCCCATTCTCTTTTAGAAGGATCTTTTCTTCTAGCATCGACCAGATCACTGCTATCTTTGGTTTTGCCCTTTTCCTCTAACAATGTTTATATAGCGAACCATGACAAAATAAAGTTCTGGTTAGTATTGGCTGAGCTATTTATTTACACAGTACACATTCCTACAAAATAGCATAAACCCGAGTTGTTTGGAAACCATTTGTTACTCACTCAAATGGCTACATCCATAAGGCCAAAGGTCTTATTCCAATGCAATAGATTCAAGGTTATTTGACTCTCCACAGCAATCTTTAACTTATATTAAGTCATTTAATGGAATGAAAAGTTCCAGGCTATTTCTGTGCCACGAACAGAGCTGTCCCTGGTGGGGGGAATTGCTGCAATCATACTACCTCATCCTTACATGCCCTAGACAATGCCCCCATTCTGAAATAGACTAAGGCAGAGTAATATAATTTCATTTATTTGCCTTGACACGGTGACACGTATCCTTACTCCCCACTCCCGATACAGTTGCATCAGTTAAAGAGACTCATGATTTCCTTACATTTCCCGATAATAATGCATGTTCTCATTCCCTCTGTAGAGCCAGGAGGAAAGAGGGGAGGATCTGGCTGATTAGCCCACTATCCCTTGGGTTTGTCACAGGAAATGAATCAGACCCAGGAGTAGGGATATGGAACATCTTGCTGTTTATCTTATAGCTAATAATGAGTATTTTAATATCGTTGGGATTCTCCACCTTCTTGAATAACTCTAAAGACTCTAGGCAGATGGATTCTTTGCTTTTGAAGGTACTTTATTACTTCATGTTCTATATTTCTTTCATATATTCTGAACATTTTTATAGAGTTTTATTAGGGCTGGAAGGGGCTGAAGGGATCATTCTGGAAAGAATATTGTCTCTGGAGTCAGAGATCCTGAGTTCAAATACAAGCTCTGTTGCTTAATGCATGTAAGTAATATATGTTAAAATATAATTACAATAAGTAGTGTTCAGCTACAGTCTTATTAGAGAATTCACCAATATCATTTCTTTTTATATGTTACTTTAACAAGATTCGATTTCATTCAATATCACCATAGGAACTCTTAAAGTAGTTTTATTGAATATTAAGAGGTTAAAACAGTTCCGAATAAAAGGAATACTTTCAAAATTCTCTGATCATACAGTGTATAGTTCCATGTTACATGAGTTTAACTTGTATCTCTCTCCTCTACAACCACAGAGCCAACCCCTTTGTGTTCTCCCCACTTTCTTAGGTGCCAGTGAAAGGCACTCATTTCATTTAACTATTCAACCTAGGATTAGCTTTTACAAAGGAATATTTACTTCAAAGAGCAAACACACAAATATTTTCCCCATACTTTAAGGGCATAATCCCCTTTAAACCAACTTAGTTTCTAGGGACAGGGAGGGGATTAGATTCACAGTCTATCTCAGTTCCTTCATAGCATTAGTCTCACCAAGTTCCCTCCCATCCCCAGCATCTAGGACCCTGGTTTCTCAGGGCTTCTCTACTTGGCTGGCTGCAACATCTAGCTTGGAATCCTGGGCTCTAAAGTTTCCAAGTTCAAGGTCCCTGGTCAGGGACTATACACCTTGCACCTAGAATTGAAGAGGTCAAACTAAACAGATCAAAACTCTAAGCCTAGTTCTAGGGCCCACATGGCCTAAGGTGGGGGAGGGTGGAGGTAACCCTCAGGTCTCCCTCTCTTACTACATTGTGTCATTTACTGTAAGTAAAATTAGTCCTTAACCCACAGATGCCAATGCCAGAAAGAAAGAGACAGATTTTCCCAGCGAAATAGTTTTAAAAAGTCAAACAGTGCCCGCTCCACAGCCTGTTCCCAAGCAGGCAGAAAGTCCACTCAGACCACAGTTCTATTGCTTCCCAGAAGTAGGTCCTCCCCCCATTCTATATAGGTGACTCTTTCACAGGTAACCTGAGCACGCACCAAATCCCCATCACATACAGGTGCATAACTAAATTAAATTCAAATAACTTGGGCAAGTCACAACCTCCTGTGATTCATTTTCCTCAACCATAAAATGAGAGTTGGCCTCTGAGTCTCTTTCCTACCCATAGGATCTATGATCCTATAATTTATCCTAACAGCCATAAGGAATGAGGAAGAACAGGGACTAACAAAGCTAAAAAATATTCAGAACTGAAAGGAACCTCAGGGGTTCATAGGACCATAGGTTTTAGAACAAGAAGAAATGTTAAAGTATATCTAGTCAAAGCATTTCATTTTACAGATGAGGCCCAGAAAGAATTTTTAATTTGCCTAAGGTCACAAAGAAAGCCTATGTCAAAGGTAGAACCAGAAACTAGAGTGTCTGATGCCCAAACCTGCATTCTTTGCACTGTCCCTTCTCCCACCCCATCGCCATCCTTGTCAGGAAGCCCACTGCTCCCTACTGACACAAAAAGGGTGTAGCACTTACTAGCCACAGGAAGAATGCAGACCTAAAAAACACTAAGACAGCAGGCATTTTTCCCTTTTGCCTCTGGGCATAATGAGTACTGAACTCCAGAGAGGACAACATTTACTAGCTCATGACTGGAATATTCACTTTATAGAGCTGGTTTAATTTTTAAAGAGGAAGCCCAACAGCAAGGATGATAAATTAAAAAAAAATCATAATCCTTTATTAGAAAAGGCTGGAGAAGGAATCAGCACTTTGACCTTTCTTTGAAGTAAAAAGAGTGTTAGACTTGGAGTCAGGAAGACCTAAATTTAAATCCTTCATCAGACGTGTAAGTGCTATCTTTGAACTTCTCTGGGCCTCAGTTTCCTCCACTGTGAAATAGGGATAAAAATAGCACCTTCCTTGGATATATGAGTATTAAATGAGATAATATGTGTAAAATGCTTTGCAAACCACGAAGTACTATATTAACATGTGCTATATTATCATTAAACCCTCAAGTGAATAAAAGTAATCACGGGCAGACCATGGATTTACTGAATGCATAGCGGCCGAGCTTAAAAGGTGTCAGGCCTAAAGTAGGACACATTGCAAACCTCTTTAAAGAGAAAGACAAGACATGGTCCATCATGGCTGTCTCCTACATGGGAGTAGCACGAGTGTGACTGTGTGACTTAAAGGGAGGGAGAATAGATATCTCGACCTCCTTCTACCCTTCTCCAAAGGAGAATTTTAATTCTTGCCTGGAAGGGAAGTTAAAGGTTTGGGGCTAAAGATTGCTACTCTGCTCTCCTCAAAGAGAGGGGGTGCCAAGCTAGATTTATATATATATATATATATATATATATATATATATATATATATATATATATATCTGTTCTCTTAAATATTATTCATCTAGGGTGTGGAGTTTTCAGGCTCATGTAAATTCCTGATCACAAATTTTAATGGTGGAAGGAGGACCCCCATGTTTTATATGCAACATAATTCTATATATGCAAGCTTTATATGCAATATAATCTGCATAATATATGCATAAAATTGACTTTTTTCTCACTAAATACCAATTCCACAATGAACACACACAGCAAATAGCAATGAAAACCAATTAATCTAAGTTAATGGCAAAATAGAAATCAGAAAAAGTATACATGTGAATATATGTTATAAAAACACACACACACACATATATATTTATACATGTTGTATTGTGTACATGTTTATTTTTCTGGTTATATATGTGCTTGTATACACAAAATACACACAGCAGACAATCCAGGTTCAAAGAGCTCTCTCAATGGGATGAGTTAACTCAGCTCAACCAAGAGAAAACAATTCCACATCTCACTCAAAGGAGAAATTTCCCGAAGTCTCTAGTATAGCAAGCTATGGACATGATGAAGGCTGTCAGTTCTTCTGATGTCTGTTTCTTCCCAGAATCTTTTTCTCCCTTTAGCAAACTGATGTGAGGTTTGTGTTGTCCATCTTCTTCCTTAAAAATGATGTCAGAAGAGTCAAAGAGATTGGAGAACCTAAGGAGAATGAAGAGACCTCTCCTCTCTCCTGCTCCCTCCAACTCTACCCCATCTATTATACAGATGAGGCACTGATCTCCACCAATGAGAAGAAAGTCCCATACCAGTTGGGTTTGGGGGCTCCATTGATAGATTGCCTTAAGGACTGGGTCTAACTGGCTTTCATTGGAACTAGTGACACTAAAAGATAATAAGACACCTCGCTGGTTATGATGACCATAAAATAAAGAAAATCAAGCAAAGGGGAAATACTTAGATTCCTATTTTCCTTTCAGAAGAAAAGAGGGAAGACTAAACTGAAAAAGAGAAAAAGGCAAAACAAAGATTAGGATGCCGTTCACTGAAAACAGCATTGTGATACAGTATGCCATTGTTTAGTAGCTGGGTCTGCCTTGGTCACCTAGCATCCTGAAGAACTCAAAACATGTCTGGGAACTCCCTGCTAGATATGTCAGTGAGACACACTCACAAAAGCTTTTGAATGTTTGCACAAGCTCCCAAAATTCCCAATCTTACAACCATAGAGAAAGTATGATTATTTCAGCTTCCTCTCCAGACTGACTACCCTCTCTGCTTCTTTGATAAGGGCTGGCTGATAGCTGAGATTTAGTGGCCTCAAACTTTCCTGCTTTCTCCAGTTTACACAAAGCAGAGAAAGAGCTAAGAGTAATCCTTAAAATTAATTTAAAAATAATAAAAATCCACCATAGTTCTAATACTTTACAGAAAAAAAACATAATAAAATGTTATCTAGTTCTCCTTTCGTACTTAGAAGATACAAAAAGTCTCAAGTCCCTTCCAGCTCTAAAATCCAATGATTCTATGGGCTGGGAAACTACCTGTCCCTACAAATAAGTTTTTCCTGCCCAAGTTCCCATCTCAGTCAATAACACTAGCATTCATCCAATCACCAGGCTCAAAACATTGTCATCATCTCTGTGAAGAATTCTAAAACCCCCATAAAGTCATAGAAAGAGTTTCAAGGGGTCTTAGTAATCACCCTAGTCCAACCTCCAATTTAAAAGGAGGGGAGAAGCAGCTTTTATACAACTATTACTGTTCTGGCTAAAAGTCCCGGAGTGTTTGCTGAGTGTTCTGATGCTTACTGGCAAGGATCCTAGTTGGCCAGCTTATAAAAGAACCATCACAACCTGTACTATGGACTCAGGGTATTTATTCAAAGGGTGCAACCATCTGCCTTTCCCAAGTCCCCTTATAGCTATAAAACTGAAGATGATCCATAGTTTTGGTTGTTGTGATGGTGGGGTTTTTTTTTTGGTTTCCCCTGAGTTTAGAGAAAAGCCCAGTGTGTCCATACAATGTTCACAGTCTCTGAATTCGCAATGTTCACAATCTCTGGACTTTGGTTGGTGGCTGGGGGCTGGAGGGAGGGATCAGGTGGAGGTTGGGGGATGAAGGGTCTTCTTTCCTATTTGCCAGCAATATTATTGAGTTCAGAGTCACAAGACTTGGCTCCCACACTGTTCTGATTGTTTGCTTCCAGGCAGGGCATAGAGGTCTGGCCGGGTGAGTAAACAACCCTTACTTTGCAGTGTCTCTCACAGAGCTTATACTGCTCAAAAAGGACTCAGTCTATCACCCCAAGACCAAATCTCCTCACAAAAGGGCTTCTGTTTGGTATTTATATTTTGCACACTGCAAAATTGATACATCTGAAAAATCAGGAACAAAACCTTCCTAGGGTCCAACTTCTATAAAATTGTCTCTATCCAGCTCCCTGTGGGCAGTAAAATCTTGAAGGTTTTGAAAACATGGAGAACTCTGAAGAGTTTCATTTCCAAATGCCTGACATCACAAATTCAAAGATGTGGTACTTTACCTTGTTCTTGTCTTTATATGTATTGCTTCTTCCTCTACAGCTTATCCAAAGCAAAAAATAAAATAAGAAATAAAAAATTTAAATCACCCAGGGAAAAATCTTAAGTCACAGCCACTTACTGGAGGAGGAAGGAGAGGGAAAAAGAAGCAAAAATAGAGGCCAATACCTCATATCCTTCTCCTGTGCCTGGGAGAGAACAAAGCAAGATCTGGCTCTTTTCTTCTCTATCCTATGGTTGCCCTAGACCACCCCACTGCCACCCCCTACTATTCTTCTCCTTATGTCCTTTTATTTTTCATCTGCTTCTATAAACTAATAAATAAGAGAAACCACTGTCTTCTATATCATACCAGATCATAGAGCTATTAAGCACTGCAAGATCATATGGTTAAACTTTTTTTCCTCATATTACAAATGAGGAAACTGAGACCCAGAGAAGTAAAGGGATTTGCAGACTCAGAATTCAAACACAGGTCTTCCTGGCTGTAAGTCAACACTCTACTAAAATACAATATCTTAAGATTTGACTGCTGAGCCACATGTCCTTTGCACTAATCCAAATTATCAGGGAATACAGAGCAATGTATTCAAATTAGAAGAGAGACCTTAAGTGACTGTCTTGGCCAAAATGTAGTCTGGATCAGAGGGTACAGGACATAGAGTTAGGACTAGTTGCTGTGATCAAAATATAAGATGGCAAAGGCACTAGACAAGGACAGAGTCCATGAGAATTGAAAGAAAGGGGTAGTTCAGAGGAAGAGATAAGCAAAATATGATAACAGATTGGATATAGGAGATGGAGAACAGGAATGAGTCAAAGGTGGGCCCCTTTCATTTTTCATTTTATGAATGAAGATAATGGAGCTCTAGAAAGCTGGTAACCTGCCAAGTGTCATAGTTAGTAACACTTTTGGCACCCAGGAATTCTGTAATCCAGATATTCTGATTTCCAGTCTCACCCTCTTACCACATTGAGACTGAAGTCATGAGACTCACAATATCATTGGAAAGATAGAACATATATGACATGTCCTCGGCTCTCCCAAATATTCTGTAATTCTTCTCCTGTTCACAGTCAAACACCTAGAACAAATTGTCTATGTTCATTGCCCCGACTTTTTCAATCTGGCTTCTACCACCCAACTTAAATTATTTTCTCAAGGGTTACCAGTGATTGTTACCTACTAAATCTAAGGCCTTTTCCTGTCTTCATCCTTCTTGACGTCTTTTTGACCTGTGACACTATTGACCCTCCACTCCTCCTGGTGACTCTATCTTCCTTGGCTTCCATGGCATCATGTTCTTCTAGTACTCTTCCTAAGTATCTAAATACTCTTCCTCAGTCACCATCCATTCCACATCCCTAATTGTGGATGTCTCCAAAGTCTCGATCCCAGGCCACCTCTCTCTCTGTTCTATCTTCCTTAATAGTTTCATTTGTTTCCATAAATTTAATTATCATCTCTAAGGAGAAGAGTCAGATCTAGCTAGCTAGATCTCCTTAATTCCCATTCAGCATCATGGGCTATCTGCTGAATCTCTTCACCTGAATATTCACATTGCTGTCTTAACAGAGACATCCACATGTACAAAGCTGAAACTGTTCTTGCCCCAAATATCACTGTGTCTGTGAAGGATCTCAACACTATATCAGCCACCTAACATATGAACCTCAGTTCTTCTCTCTCATTTATCACCTTAGTCAGTCAGTCACCAGATCCTGGGAATTCTGCTTCTTATATCTCTTACATCCATGCCTTTCTCTCTACTCACATGTGTACTATTCTAGTTTACAGGCTTTCATCTCTGCCTGCCCAGATTTACGATAGACTAATTAATTTCCAGCCTTTCTCATCTCTAATCCATACTCCATACAGCCACCATTTTTCTATTTTGACAGTTGACTAGTCAAGGCATCTGATGGACCAAATCACTCTTCTGCTCAAAAAGTCTTTAGGGGATCCTTTTCTCCCCTAAGATAAAATACAAACTGCCCTGCATGGCATCTAATGTCATCTACAATCTGGCTCTAACCTACCAATCCAGAGTTATTTTTTAAGTAATTTAAAAGAACTATAAATTTAATTTGATTAACAAACAACAAATTCAAATTTTAAATAACAAATTTAATTAACATATAATTTAAAAGAAGTACTTTTACAAATATTTGCATCTAATGGTAGCCATCTCCAGGGCAGGGCAGTATAGAGGGGAAAAAAGAAATTTACATGATAACTTTATTATGTATTTAAAAGGAATAGCAAGTTGTACATAACAGATTTGCAGCTTCAAGCACAATCTTTTTAAAAAATTTTTATTATACTGTATTATGGTGGGGGGGAAGAACTGCTTTACACACTGCAAAGCTAAAATCATGACATTCTATCTTCTCTTTCCATACTTTCACAAGACCTTCCCTTATATCTGGAATTGCTTTTTCCCTAGCCCCCCACCCCACTCCCATAAGCACACCTTCATCCCTAGCTTTTAAGTTTGTGACTTTGCTTCAAGCCTTATCTCAGTTGGCATCACCTCCCCTCTCCTTTCATGATCTCTCTAAGTGCCCTGTCACATCTAAAAATGACTTTTATTTATCTCTCTGTGCAAATGTTTCATCCCTCTTCTCACTTTCTCCCTTCCCACTCTATAAAATGTGATATCCTTGATGACAGAGACTAAATTTTAATTTTAACAAAGTCCTTTCTAGTCTGGTATACTTGAAAGAAAGGGGTAGATTAAAAAATTGAGAGGAAGACATAAGCAAAATATGGTAACAGATCGGATACAGGGGATGGAGAAGAGGACACCTTTGGCAAGTCACCAGCTTTCTAGGGCTCCATAGTCTTCATTCAAAAAATGAAAAATGAAAGGGATCCAACTTTGACTCATTCCTCTTCTCCATCTCCTGTATCCAGTATCTTTGCCAAGAAAACCCCAGGGACAGTTTTGGTGCACTATGGCCCAGGGTCACAAAGAGTCAGGCATGACTGACCAACAACAACATTCCAAGTGTTGTGCGAAGTGCTGGTGATAC